>NW_025335061.1:0-59234 GCF_018152115.1 Drosophila rhopaloa
ACATCTTCCCAATAATCAAGTTTTCTAGGTGTAATCCTTCTATTATGGTCATTGCCTTAATTTCAAAAGCGATGGGAAACTTGCCTTATCAACAAAAAAATTGCGGGTGCAATTTGATGGGCCGGATTTGATAAAAAATGGTAAATAATCAGTGGAAGAAGTGGAATATCAAGGGGCTTTCTCCAAAGAGCAAACATTCGTTTAATACAATTAAATAAAAAAAAACATTTCTTAGAAACTTTCGAGAGGATTTTAATATTCCAAATAAAACCAAAATCACTCAAAATGCCATAACTTTGACAAAACAGTTTTTGAGTTCTTTCCAAAAATAAAATGTTGTTGGTGCCCATGAGCAAATTGATAATTCGTAGATTTGCTAGAGCAAATGAATTGGATTTTTTCGCAATGCATAAAAGCTTCAAACCACGGCGAATTTACTCCTCTTTGTGTAGACCTTTCTGGGGACTCAAGTAACATGAAAGAGGCATATAGAAAAAGTCAGACGAGAAACAGGCTGTTGAAAAGAGACAAATAGCGAAGTCTCCACAAAAGCTTTCCCAAGGGTATTACTTGGGGTTGAAAAGTGAAGGCGAAGTTGATTTAATGGCATTTAAATGCAACAATGATAAAAACCAAAACAACACAGATACAAAATAAATTGTACAAACAATTAATATGATGAAGTCCCAAAAAGTACCTCAAGTATGCACATTTTCTGATTAGTTTTTCAACGATTAGTCAAAGAATTCACGCTGCCCCAATAATACAAATTGCAGCTTAAATCAATGTCAACTGCTTAAAATCCGAATGCAAATACAGACATCCAGTGACAACAACAACAATAACGAAGGCGGCGAGACAAAAACATTCCAATGCAATTAGTTCACACATACACGTAACAGAGACTGAGTGTAAAAACCACCACCACTCGAGAGTGAATCCCCGTCCATTTTCACCACGCACAGAGCTTTAATCGCCCGACACACACACGCACACACACACAGCCCACCAACGAGCCAGGATAAAAATAAAATACCATTGCATACTGTGGGGCGCTCCTTCTATTTGCTGAGCACGCCGGCTTCACTCTCTCTCGCCGCCCATGCGCACTGGGAGCTGCCCTTAACCGCGTCCTGACCAATCCGAGTCGCCCCTGAAAACTTTATGAGCACGGCCTGCGTCGGCCAATCCCAGCATTGCACATTTCCAGGCCGGCACTGCACTCTTGCCCCTACAATTGCATGCCAGTAGGCGCAAACGCGGCCAGGGAAGGCGAAGGGGTTCGGGCTCGGAGTCCTGTTTGCCGCGCCCAAGTGTCGATTACTGGGATACTCGCTGGTTGCATATCTGTAGGCTCAGTTACACGAGAACCCACATCCACACCCACGCCCACCCTCACACACTGCATTCGGAGGTGTTTGCTCTGCTAGGTGACAAATTTTCATGCCAACGCCTGTACATTTGCAGGCATTTTTCCTGCTGCTCACTCCTTTTCCCATTCACACTGCGAAACGAGGGTAATTGGGGTCGTTCTCGTCGTTGTGCTGTGTTGATTTTTCGCATTGCATATTTCCAGGCGCCTCTGATTGCTGTTCCTGCCGTCTTCCAAGTCCTTTCTGGGCATTTATGATGACGTTTTCCTTCTACTCGCACGAGTGCCACCGCACTGGCAGCTTGTTTGCTCTGAGGGGTCAGGTCAGCATATTTGCCAAGCAAAATATATTTCTTTCATGCCAAGTGTGAAAATTGTCTTCCTCCGTTGCACTTTTGATTGCCGTTTTCAATTGGAGTGGCAGCAGAGCGCTCCGTAAGGAGCCAGAAAGAAAGAAGGAGACTTTGTTCTCGGGCCAAATCAGAGCAATGTGGTTGAAAATCGTTGACGAGGCATTTTCTATAGTTTTTACGAGTCGAACCCCCTTCTGAAGGCAATCAGGTTGTACCAAAGAATAATAGCAACCGATAGATCATATACCCGGATTCACATTTTAGTCCGGCTTAAATACAACTTTAGAAGGCTAGTAAGTTTTTGGATTCAATGATTTATTCTTGAACGTTATTATTAGTATATCTATATAGTATAACATATATTTGACTTCTAATCCTAAGGTCTATCAATAAATAGTGTAGAAAATGTTTTTGTATTATTACTATCTATATCTATACAGTATAACGTCTCTTTGACTTCCAAGGTTTATCAAAAATAAGCTATTACTGACCGAGAAAAACGATCCCCATTCGAATGTGGATTTGACACTACTGTGTTTAAAACGGATATCTCAAATCAAAGAATAAAAATGGGCGGTATAATATATTTTAAGTCGGCTATATTTGCTTTAAAAATAGTCAATTTTAGCTTTAATTTTGGCCCGCCTTTTACGAGTTTAGTATCAAATTGATAAGCATCTTACTAATTATGTTTACTTCTCATTGATTACATTTATGTCTAAACGGTTTTATACTGATGTCTCTTCCTTAGAGCACTTTTCCTGTTACGGCTAGTAGTAATGAGCAAGAACCCAAATCATGTCATTAGGGTAAATCTGCCAAGTATATTGTAAGCATTAAAGAACGAGCTTCTCTTTAGGCAGCCCACATAATCCGGGTAGCTCAAGGAACAAAAGTCACACATAGGGACTGTGGTGATGGTCACGGGCCCGAGTCTGCATCCTGGCGACCTACAGAATGGGTAAGTGTCCTATTTGCACAGCAAGAGGCAAGAGGCCGAGCACGTAAATGCATCCGTAAATACATAGGGCAACACACAGCCACAATCACAGCCGACACACAAACACTGGTACCTGGCGCCATGACAGCTGCAAGGGAAAAGCCTCGGGAGGGAATTGAGTTAGAAGAGCCAAAGAGCTTAAAATCAAAAGTCAGGCCGGGCCTATGTAAATAAATGCAATATGCAGGCGGAGTCGGACAGAAATGGGAAAAGGCAGTCAGTCACGGAGTGAAAGCAGAACGAGGCACAAACAGAAAACAAAAGGAGCACCGAAGAGCGAAGGCAAGACATTTATTTGGCCAACACCAGGACCCAGGAAGTAGGCACGACCCGGGCCAGACATCGTTGGACAATGGCAAATGGCGCCTTAGTTTCGACAGACCCGATTCTGATTAAGCGCATGGGTCGACGTCTGACAACTCCACCGTCCCCCCGGTGGGCTGCCCATCCACATCCATCTGTCGGTCCGTCACTCCGTCTGGCCGTCAGACTGTCGCAACCGCAGGAAGGCGAAAAGGGAAAAAATCCGGAAAACCGAAAACGCTAACAAATGGCTAGGCAGGCTGGTTTTTGTCTGTTTTTTCGCTGTGCATTGTTGCAATGCAACGGCGTAAGCAGAATTACGTGCAATTGTTTTCTGCAGTGGTTCGTGCACATAAATGCGGCATTGGGGACTTGGGTTGGGCTCTACGCTGGATAAACATAGACACGTTGACTGCATTTAGGATGAGCGCCACGAATGACTGACTGCCTTGTTGAATGCCTGCCGGAGAATAAGACTGTGGATATGCTTGCAGCCTTGGCAAACCAGTGGGATGAAGGCTTTAAAGCCAGAAATAAAATGACAGAAATTAAATTTTATATTCAGCGTTGGCTTTATTTCAGTTGTTTCAATCAAATTAGTTTCGAAGTTACTTCACACTCGATCAGAAGTTCAAATGATTTCGAGCCAATGCTCCCGAGGTAAGTCATAACTTTACTCTTGTAATGACCAGGAACAACGAATTGCGGAATTAGATCATCACCCAACTGCCAATCCTTGATGTTATACTGACCAACTGGCCAAGGGCAGCGATTCGGCATCCGTCCATGCTTGGCCAAACTAAGAGACCACCGCTTAAACAAGTTGTGTTGTACGTTCCGGTGCGACTTAGTCCCCTCTCAAGACCTATATGAAACTTTACACCAACTGGGATTTTCATTTTTGTCCTTATCTCACAAGAAACACGGTTCTAAATTATCGATATGTTAATTGTATCGACGTAAACCGTACCATGCTTGCATCTGTGACTCAGCACTTCCACTGATTTCTACGGTGGGTTCTCTATTAAATAAGATCCTACCCACAATGGCCATCATTTGATGCAAAGAAAGCCACCACAGTAAAATCAGAATTTGGTATGGTGTTTGTGAACTCATTTTGAACCGCTGGCTGCACGAGACTACTTAAAAATTGAGTTCGGCTTGCCTAAATAGGTAAAGCTTCGAACAAGTTGTGAAATTTTATTAATGGGTAGATTGCTCACTTGATCTCGTTAAATATTCAAACCACCATGCACTGATGGGCAACAATCATAAATTTGATCATATCAGGTAATTGAGTTCCTAAAAAATACATCGTTAGTATGCGACAATTTTTGTTATTATTGTTTTATAATGTAGTACTGCAGATCTTTTTAATTGAAAATTTGAACTTCGTGAAAAATAATGATATCGATCTCTTTTTATACCTTTGGAGAAGGTAATTTTTTAATTTAAAAGGCTGAGCCGCAGTGAACGATTAATTTCCGACCCTGATGAATAAATATATTTTTCATCAAACTAGTCTAAAAACTAGTCTTTTGGAATACAACTTTTCCTTGAGTTTGATATATTTATGAGGCAAGGGCTGAAAAATAACTTTGTTGTTTTTTAACATACACGCAAATACTCTGATACATTTTTTCTAAAAATCGAAAGACCACAGCTGCTACCATTAAAAATACAACTAAATGGAACAAAAATAGCTTAGTCGCTTAAAACTCAACATATAGAAGTACATTTTTAGCTTTATAAAAATCATACGTCTATTGCAGATAGCATTAGTTTAGTTTAGAAATACAAATATAGGAAAATCAACATAAAAAACATTTGCGCGTATTAATAAACATTTTTTTGATAGCTTCAAGGGTATAAAGTCGTTTTATAGAATATTACATTTTTGTTATAGCTGCAAGGGTAAATGAACTTCGATTTGGAAAAAGTTTCATCCTTTCTTTCTTTTTTTGAAAAAACAGTTTTATATTTTAAGAATAATAAGCAAAATAAACGTTCTTTAACGACCGTTTAAAATTTTTGCGTCAATCATAATAAACGCTTCTGTTAAAAAGCTAACATTTAAAAGCCAATGTTATGGGACTTCGGCCTAGTAAATATTCGGCAATCAACGAGAGACCATTTTTAAAAATGCCAACGAAATTGTTTGTTTTTTTGGTAATAGTGGTGTACTTAATGCTCATGCCCACTTTCGTAGTAAATATTAGTGGAACTATAAAAGAATTTATTAACTCACACTTTCAAACGCTTTTAGATGAATAAAATCATAATGCTGGAATGTCAATGTGGAAACTTTAGTCGAAGCTACTTTTCTAATTTCACTGTGCTGCTTAAAAATTCACGGCTAAATATGGATTTTTTTTTGATAAGAGATCTGGTTCCGGGTGTGAAAATGGACATGGAGTTCCTCATTGCCATGAAGAACTCTAATAAGTATCAGAAAATTTTCCAATACACTCTGGATATGTGTAATATGCTGGCACAAAGGAGAAACAATATATTCAAGAGATGGTTTGCGACGTTCTTCGAAGCCAGCAATTTCAATAGGTATTGTCCGGTGAAACCAAACTTTTACTATTTGAAAAACTACAACTACAATAACCTCTACATTCCAAAGTTTTTGTATGCAGGCAAGTACCGAGTAAAGTTCGATATGAACCAGTTAAGGAATAACGAAAGAATCAAAGAATTCGTTGTGAGCTGTGCCTTTGAAATTGACCTAAAGTAAGAGATTAGTGATTCCCTTAATTTTATATGTAGCCCTCAATTAAAATTAGTTTAGTCTGATTGGTGGCTGGATGAAAATTTATTTTTAACATCATTATACGCTCGTCATCAGCATGGAAATGTTGAAAGTATTCACTTTTGCCTCCCTGCTTTTATTTCACCAATTGGTGACCACAAATGCAGTGAGTATTAATTGTTTTAAAAGCTTTCCAAGGCCTCTTCCTTATCAATCTGGTCTTCTTGCGCCCAAGTCATCATTAATTTTCCAGACGGGAAGATCCAAATTCAGTAGGGCACATTTCGAGAATTTCACTCTGGAAATTAGAAACAACACCATGTATATGGATATGGTAACCTCCAAGACGATTCACCGCGGCCTTAAGGTCCTTCTCGACATGCAGATAAGCCTCGATAAGGGCAGAAGATACCAACGTCTTTTCGCCAACATTCTGGACACCTGTGGCGTGATTTCCTCGGTGAGGACAAGCATCTTCAAGAACTGGTTCGATAGCATGCTGAAGCACGGAAATTTTATGGTCAACTGCCCCGTGCCCGCGGGCCACTACTTCCTAAATGACTGGAAGCTGGACTCGCAGTTGGTCCCGCATTATTTGCTTCCCGGGGATTATTGTGTGACTGCTCACTTTTTCTATGGCAAGCACAAGTCGAAGCAGGAGGACTTTTTTCTGGACCTGGACGTCTATGCTCTGCTAACAGCCACGTAGGTGGCTCCAATCTCATAAATAAAGCGAAAGCCAGTACCATATTCTAAAAATATGATTTTTCACACTGCGCCATTTCGGAGTAATTTAAAACCACTTAGCGGATCCGATTTGCGTGCAATCGAAAAACAAGAGCACCGTTCGGACCAGACTGCCATTGCAATCAGACTTGAATTCGGAAGTACCAATGTTGAAGGTAGCACTTATCCTGGCCGGTGTACTCGTGTCGCTGGCAGAGGTAAGCATTGGTGTGCAGGACACCCTATCCGGTATCTAATCCACTCTGCCACCGCCAGCCCAGTTCGGTGAGCCTGAGTCGAGTGCACTGCGATAAGAATCCCAAGTTCTTCAGTACGCTGAACGTCACGGCAGTGAACAGTACGATCACGGCGGATATAGAGTTGCTCCAGGCCCTCAAGGCGGGCTTCCGCGGCCACGTGGATGTCCAGCTGCGCCTCAGCAACGCCAAGAACTTCCAGAGCCTGGTCCAGAGCGACACCGACTACTGCGAGCTGCTCTCGACCCTGAAGGATTCGCTTTTCCGCCGCTGGGTGAAGAGCGTCACCAAAAACAGCAACTTCATGGAGAACTGCCCGGTTCCGGCGGGTCACTACTACCTCAAGGCGTGGCACGTCGACATGGGTCTGGTGCCTTCCTATCTGCTGAGTGGCGACTACCGCCTGAGGGCCTTCGTTTACTACGGGAAGTATCGCACCAAGAAGCAGCTGTTCCTTGTCCAGTGCATTGTGGAGGCATCAATGCATAACAAATAGTTACGGGTTCAGCCGTATTTGGGCGTGTATAATTATGTCATTCATACTTGACCGATTATCCAATCTATCACGCAAGTTGGACCGAAAAACAATCCCATTAAATGGCTTTAATTGCAATGTACAAACATAGGGTGTTAGTGGCAATGGTCGAGTTGATATCATCCCGCGATGTTTCCCGTGAAACGTGTACCTGTTGCTCTGGGCTTGATTGTGGTTGCTGTTGTCATCAAGCAAAGCGTGGTAAGACATTGAGTTCCATCCAGGAAGGCTCTTTTGAGAATCTGATCATTAGGCCCCCAGAATGACCTTCAAGGCCGGTGACTGCAGATACAACAGATCGATTTTCTCCAACTTCAGTATCCAAATTATTAAAACCAAAGTGATGATGGACATGATTTTGGTTACCACCTTGCGGCAGGGGCTGAAGGCGCACTTGAGCTTCGAGTTCCGTGTCTCCAAGGGTAAGCCCTATCAGAGTGTCTACCAGCACGACATGAACTACTGCGCCCTGATCAAGGGCTCCCAGGAGTCGATCTATCGACGGTGGTTCACGTCCATGTTGAAGGTGGGAAACTTTGCCACAAGCTGTCCAATTGGTAGGGGCTACTATTACCTGCATGGCTGGACCCTAGATGCGAACTATGTGCCCTCCTTCCTCTACCTGGGCGACTACCGTATCGGCGGATCGTTCTTCTATGGCAGGTTTAAGAAGAAGGTGGAACATCCGCTTCTAGAGTGTAGTGTAGAGGCCGTTTTAAACTAGATTTTTGAGGGGTTATGGTGATGATTGATTACAGTCAGCAGCCAGACAGTTAAACAGTGTGTAAGTGTATAATGGGGAAGTCAGGCCCCAATGCACTGAATAATTAATATATTTTTTGAACATAAAACAATTTTAGAGCAGTTCTCTACTTATTGCGAACAGAGTTGGCTGGGCCAATGGGGATCTTGAAGATAATTGGGGTGGATATACATTTGTTTCTGGCAATAGGTCTTTGCTCTGTCACGGCGGTAAGTGGTCTAAACTGGGTGGGCACACCTATGAATAAAACTCAAGAGATCTAGCTCGCTTTTCTTAGGATCGCAACATCAAGTTCATAGCCGGCGAGAGCCGGTTCAACCCAAAGTACTTTGAGAACTTCACCTTCACTATCCGCAACGACCAGATCTTCTTGGACATGTACCTGCGAAAGCCTCTGCTCAGAGGCTGGAGAGCCAGATTGGACTTCCGGACACGCGTGGGAAACTCGAAAAGCTTCCAGAGCCTTTTCTCCACCAATGTCGACGTATGCAACATTGTTAACGCGGCCAAGACCAACCTCTTCAAGAAGTGGTACAAGAACCTGCTCAAGTACGGCAACTTCCTCCGCCAGTGTCCGCTGAACGCGAGCCACTACTACTTGCGGGGCTGGCAGTTCGGAGAGGGCTTAGTGCCGCCGTTCATAACTAGTGGATCGTACCGATTGGAGACCTACAACTTTTTTGGAAAGTACAAGGGCAAAGACGAGGACTTCATAATGAGTTGTACGGCCGATGCTGTCATACATATCTGATGCGCTGATTCGGCTGGCTAATGGCTTGGAAAAAATTATTCCATGCTCGTGACCGTAGCATGTAATTGATTTCGAGGGCTTTCATTTGAGTTTCAACGTGGGCATTAAAATGTGCAAATTTCTTGCGTGCATCGTTTTCGTTCAATTGGCTTTTCAAATCGATCTCGTTGTGGGGGTAAGTCCCTCCATGGACCCGAGTAGGAATATCTCCAGATTGGTTCTCTTTCAGGAGCGCAGCGTAGAGTTCGTCACCGGCAGCTGCTCTTACAGTCCAAAATACTTCAAAAACTTTTCGCTGACCATAGTCGAAAACTTGATGAATATGGACATGGATCTGAACAGACCCATTCAGAGGGGCTTCAAGGCCCACTTCGACATTCAGCTGCGACTGGCCAACGCCAAGAACTTTCAGTCCATGTTTAACCAAAAGAACGACGTGTGCGCTGTGACGTCGAGTGTGAAGAACAGCCTGTTCAAGTCCTGGTTCAAGGATATGACCAAGTACAGTAACTTTATGTACAATTGTCCTGTAGAGGTGGGTCACTACTACTTGCGCAACTGGCGCATGGGGAGTTCAATGACCCACAAGTTTCTTATCCCTGGTGAATATCGCGGAAAGGTAAGCTTCTTCTATGGCAAATACGGGACTAAGTCATTCGAAGAAGCTTTGAATTTGACGATTGATGCGATCCTGTCTAACTAGAAATATACGCAATGCTACTGAATATATTGTAATGTTTTTAGTATATAAATATTACAATAGCTTCAGAAGCGATATACATTGCAGGGAGTAGCTTGTATTTTATTTCTTTTTGAGTTTAATAGAGAATTAGCTTCATGACAATAGTGTATGATGTAACGGGTATCATCTATTCAAATGTGCAAATTGATGAAATAATGTTGTATACCCTTGCATATGGAATTATTATTTTCAACGCTGTAAAGGAACACTACCGACCAATTTTACATAAAGTATAACAAACAAAAACACATATTAACGAGCTAAAATAGTCGGTACAATTCTGATATCGAATTTTGCGACGAAAAATTTTCTCAAATGTTCTACCAACAATTTAATTAATAATTCAAACTATTCGTCTACACTGACATTTCTTATTGCCGAATTTATTATTTAACTTCGCGAAATTAAGTCAATTCCTTTTTAACAATATGCAGCACGTAAATGTACCATAACGTAAATGTACCATTACGCTCTTAGAAAGAAAATCTAGCGGGAAAATGCTAACTAGCGGGCTTTTCAAAAAGTCGCAAAACAAACGTTTTAGATATCAGACTGTTTACCAAAGCTAAAATTATTCCAGGGCCCTTAGTCCTAAAAATACCAAAAATCCTTGCTTTTTTGATACCTATGAACCACAGCGTCGGGCTCACCGCACTTTCTTCCAAGACAGTGGATTTTCTTAAAACCTTAATATCAATTCCCTTTGTTAAACCTATATATTTCGATCGGTATCTTAAACCATTACAGCAGCTTTTTAATTCTGCTGTTATTTATTAGTAGTCTCCCCTTGATACTCTAAAAAGTCAATACGGTTACTGCCTTCTACGGTAATATACAATTAGCCCGTTAGAAACTTTCCAAAAAAGTTTTTCTTATTGCAAGAAGTATTCGAATATTGTCGAAATATCGTTTTTCCTCACAAAATATCTCTTTTTAAGAAATCGATTTCTTCTTAACTGAAGCTAGCAAAATAAAATTTTGGTAAAAACTGTTTTGTGATTACTGATTTAATTCTGATCAAGGCGAGAAAACCAAAAACCAAATATAGTACTTCATACTTAATTAAAAATCAAATTACACATTTTTCAAGTTTCTATTTCTCAAAACTATTTTGTGAATATAATTTTTTTTTTAATTAAATTATTTAGTCAGAATAACCTGTTGTTTTGTTAACACAAATTTTCCTTTAGTACCGGGTCTGAAAAGTCAGTCTAAGAGTAAAAGATTCGCATATTTATCGTGTAACTTAAATTTAAAGAGTTCAATTTTCTGATACCAAAACTAGCGTTGTTTTAAAAGTAGTCTATATTAATTACATCTGAAAAACTGCAATATTTTTTGGAATGTGTTCTTGATGCAATGATGATGTTAACAACATCCGCACTCAAGCAGCGATAACCGAATCATTACCGCTGCTTTTCTCACACTGTTCGGGGAACGTCTGCAACGGATGATAGCAGCAGTTTTATGGCGTGGAATAATAATATCCTGAACAAGGCTCCAGCATGTTGCACGGCATTACGTTTGCGTTGATTATCGATGCAGCAGAAGGAGAAGACATTGGAGCATTCAATTTAGCTCTATTGTCCTTAGTGTCAAACTGGGATCGCAGATGTCGCATGCAGCAGAAAAAAATGGAAAACGTACGGGAAAAAGGAGACATTAGACTTCGTTCAACGAACGGTCTGCGTAACATGTGACTTCGTGTTGTGAGCGTTTAACTTTATTGCTTCCTAATTGCCGCCTGCTGCCTTCCGAACCTCTGCTTTCTCAGTCCATTCGACTTGACGGTCCGGTCATAATTTGCTGTTACACACTGACGATTTGCCCCAGGCCTTCATGCTAGCCAATTTGATCGGAATCCCGCTGGTATAATTACAGGTTGTGTGGTGATGATTGCGCCCCTCCACAGCGCATCCCAGTTCGTTCCTCACCCACACTCGACTCCTGGTCCTGACAACGCCGGCAGGCATGTCTGATGACTAATGAGTGTGGGCCTCAGGACGAGCGAAAGTCAGGTAAGCTTTGCTTAATTAGTTCAAACGCCTATCCTGCCATGTAATTGGAGGCCTTTGAAATAATGCCAAAGAATGGCTTGCAGATGATTTGATTTATTGAAACCCCATCTGAGTAAGGACAAAGCTCATAAGTCCCATCGGATGGCTTTTGGGAGGCCAGTGCGATTCCCTTTTGTAAATCAATTTCACGGCAAACAAACATTAAACGTTACTTAACACAAAGCACGGCAACTGCGACAAGTATAATGATGGCAATTTCCTTGAGTACACGACGCCACTTCTCCAGTTATCCACTCCTTCCCCTTTGCCCCTCCGGTTTCCCCCACATTTGTTTCAAAGAAGCTCCAAAGACTGCGCCCGCAACTCCGATTGCACTGCCCTGCCGTTGGTTCTTCCCTGGGCTACGACAAAGTACAAGAAATTGCTCTCCGCCCCTCACTCCAGCTGCGGAAGTGCAATTGATGGCGAAGGCGAAGCAAACCCGGGGAATCCTTGGGCGCGTGCGAACGTGTCGAGAGGAGCCGGACCAAGGACGAATCGCAGAGGGCGGGACCAGGGGGGCGGAGGCAAACTTGTCGATGGAAAAATACTTTGTCCCCAAACTATTATTGACAGTGTTTAAATTATTTTGCGCTTAGATTGCGCACTCGTATAAATCGCAGCTTGCAGCGCGGACGCCCACGTTCGGGGCTCAAATCTGTTTCCGTGTCGGTGGACGTATCCGTGTCCTCGTTGGAGGACTCATTAATTTATTTATGCGAAGTGCACGTGCAACGATTTACTCGATTGGAAGTGAGAAATTGTGTTAGCCAGTGGAGATTTGAGCTCTTCAATGATTCATTGCTTTTTAATGTGACCAGTTGCGCTGGCTTCCAGTAAGCCCTTTTCGGAGAGCGACCCATTCACTTCATATTGATGTCGACGTAGAATATGGTGTCTGTCAAGTTGGCGTTGTGCCAATCTCTCACATAGACAAAGGCGTCTATCCGGAAGCTGCCCGAGCGAATGAACCGTGGAATGGTCTCCTTTTCCGATCGAATGTTGCGCATGTAGTAGTTGCCCTGGAATGGGAGTTTAAAGTAAACCTCATGAGCCCGATGGGAAACCACACAGTACCTCCTTGATTGGGCAGCCACGAGGAATATTTGACTCTCTTAGGACATTGTTCATCCAGAAATCGATCAGACTGTTGCCCTTGCCCCTTCCCATTACCCTGCACAGATTGATGTCGTATGTGAAGACGTCCCTGTAGGTGTTTCCTCTTTTGGACACCCGCTGCCCAATCGTGGACTTCAGCCATATGTCCGCTGAGATGTCCCGCGCAAAGTTTAAGGTGAAGTTGACCGTGGTGAAGTCCTGGCTGACCGTTGCCTCATAGAGCGACATGTACTTGGTGTTGTATCCAGTGACAATCTTCCTAAAGAGCAGAAAATTCAAGGACTGTGGCGACGTCAGTTGTGCTACGACTGCTAATGTGTGCCAGATCTCACCTTGGGACCCGCATGAATTCTGCAGACTGAACAGAGGATCAGTTCAAAAAAGAGGGCACTGCGGACAAGCATCATTGTCGATATTGACTTCTATGTTCAACGGACTGGATTCAATTGGTTTCGTTTAGATCACGCTGCTTGAGCTGTTTGCTGCTAATGAACCAATTAAAACATCATCATTTTTTCATTTGCGGAACACCACATCTTGATCTGCTCCAGTAAAAACCTCAATATCGGGAAAGAGCCCTAGCCTCGCTAATGAAACTGCAGATCCACTCAGGTGGCTCTCGGGCCAGGCCCTCGGCGTAATTAAATTGCAGAATTGTTCAGAAGTTTACCCAACCGACACAGTCCCACCCCAACGTCTTTCCCTACTCTCGGCTGCCCATATAATTTGTTAGGGACTGACGCTAAAAATATGATAAATTACCGCTTAACGGGCAGCTGCAGTTGCCTGCCCGACAGGGCAGCATAAATTCAAAAAGAGCCGCTATTTGCTGCTAACCAAATCTTAATTATAAATCTAAAGGAAGCACTTGCAACCGAAAAAAAGGAGAAAGAAATTACCGCAAGCGCAGTGCGCCGAAGGAAGCGCGGCGGGCGGAGAGGAGCTCGAGCTGGAGCACGGAGTGAAATGATGATTTAATAGAATGGTCTGCGGGCACCGCCAGCTGGCTCCCGTGTCCTGCTGGCTGAGCCGAATGAATGGGAACTGAAGAGCAGCGGGAGGAGCAGGCGGAAATGACTCCATAAGCTGCTGCAACCATAAACCGGAAGTTAACAGACTTTCGCTGATGTGGCACTTTCATGGCGCTGCTGCAGGACACCAGGACATCGGGACACCAGGACACCAGGACACGCGGACACGGAGCCGCCTGGACTCGGTCGACACGCTCGGCGGGAAGTCTGCAAAATTGTGACAGCGCATGGCCGCAGGATAATCAAATAATTTTTTTCCTTGCCTTCTGCTATCCTTTGCTGGAGGACCTCGGCGTTTTTGCGATTTTTCTCCAGAACAGCTTTTGCTGGCTTGTTAAATTATTGTTGCAACATTGCCACGAAATGCTAATTGCCGCATACGATACGATCGAGGCGACTTAATTTTCCGTCTGGCTCGGGTTTTGGACCGGCGAACTTTTCCGAATGGCAACTGTCATTGATTTTGCCTCATTTTGACAGTTTCCTTTTTCTCTGCTGTTTTTGGTGCTCTTGTTTGCCGCTTATCGCCATCTGTCAAAGGCTGGCAAATTGCATTGGCTTACACATTAATAAATCACCCACAAAATGTCGTACAAAAGTTTTCCTATCGAGCCAAAGGTGCGCGTGCTCTTCCTGCCAGTTATGTGGCACTTTGATCTATGAAGTTCTCCAACAGGGCAGTTGATAACTGATAGCCGACCAGTTTCAGCCAGACTTTTTGGGCAGTGATTTCAGAGCTATTGGCCATATTTTTCCAAATTACCGACACAAAAAATGCCAAATGTATGCTCAATTTCTTTTGAAAATGTTTACGCGCGATGAAGTTTGAACAACATCGGTAATTGTAAATGAATCGGAAAAGCTTCATAAATTATACCGAAATTAATTCCACAAATTGAGGGCCATTTATTGCAAGTCAACTATGATTTTGTACGATAGCATGGTCTACATGTATGCCAACGACTTTAACCGCCTGGCAACTTACTGGGAGTTAATGATGAACCAAGTGGAGGACTCCGAAAAACTGTCGCTAACCCCATCCCAACCCCGCTCACTTCCGCTGTGGAACATTCGTACGTACGTGGGAGGAGTCCTGAATGGATTGCCAAGCAGAGACGCCTGCTGTTCGGAATAAGGACGATGAGTCCGTTGATTTGAATTGTGATTAAAATGCAGCGTATAATTTCCGCACCGCCTTCCCCTGGCCACGAGTCGTTCCTGTTCACTGGGTGTCTGAGTCGCTGTCTCCGAGTTGGCAGCATGTGCGCCTTCGGGAGCCCAAGAAGAAGTTTTGTGCCTCGCTTCACACTTTGTCTGACTGTGCACAAATTCCTGGGAGAAGAATGCGGCGACGTGGTGCGGGAGTTGAAGAAAAATTGCAAAAACCGCAACTCGTGTCGACTTGATGTTAGAATAATGAAGAGGCAAAACTTTTGCGCAAGGCATGTAATTTTTCGCAGTGACAGCCGGCCGTAGACCCGCACTCCTCCATCCCAACGAACACCACGGTTCCCCTACCGGAACCGGAAGTTGTCATTCGTTTTGTGCATTTGTTAAAAAGTTACAGCTGAAAACAGGGAAAAAGAAGCGAAAACAAAACCACAACAGGGCGAAACAGAAACTGCCTTTGCAGGATCTCGTTTGCTGCAGTTTCGCTTTTCTTAATTTTCCTTCTGCTAGGCCTAACACTTGCACCCTGGCCCTAGCCTCGGCCCCCCCCCCACCACCTCCCACATAAATCACGGCGGGCCGAGCCCCAGACACACTCAGAGTCCGAAAGGCCGCGTAATAAATGCGAACAATGACACAATTGATTGGCCAATTACGTGCGCTTCGGGGTGATTATGACGTTACGTACCGTTAGCCGACGCACATCAGCCCATTCGGACTGCACGGACATGGTCCACCCGGTGGGTGGTAGGGGTCCTGGGGACTGGTCCTGGACTCCTGGTGGGAGGAAGGGTGGAGTCTGCCATGCCTGGCTAAATTTACACAATTAAATGCGTGAAATTCGTTTGAATAATTGGGCAATTTTTCGGACACTGCGTGCCAATGAGGAAGCAATGAAGCGTGGGATAACTTTAAGCGGCATTACTTTAAAGGCTGACTAGATTACCTTTCTAAGTCAAAGGCCAAATAAGTGGAGACGGCATGCAGGAATTTTTGTTTCGCCTTATGTCTCTCATTCTTCAACGATGCAATAAAATATGCAGCCGAAGACTCAACCACTCGGCGAGATAAAGTTGCCTTATATCCAAGTCAACAGCGGATGTTACACTGCACCCGGAAAAAATGGCCGAGAATGGCAACTTTATGGCCAGTGGTCGAGAGGCGAGAGGAAGCCACAGCTAATTTATTTGCAGGCTGGGCCATTTATGCGACACAGCAGCGGCACCAAGCACTTCATTGTGCAGTGGCTCGTTTAAAACGCTGATTCAGTTTCATCATTAACCAGATTAATATGGCAAAGCGTTGCCTCTGACAGCCCAGGATCTGAGAAACCCGAAGCCCCGAACCCGTGACCCCTTCTCAATGGCCATCGATGCGGATGCGGATGCGGACAGCCATGTTCTAGTCATTGCCTGTCCAAACGATGGCCATGTGGTCGTGGTCGTCCATTGCAGGGCACTTGAAGTTTATCGCCATGCAGAGCTGCGCAACGCGGCGTATGCGCAATATTCGAGGACATGAATTTTTATGCGCCTCTGGTGTGTGCACATGGATCGGTTGCAAGTTGAGAGGGGATTTTGGCTAATTTGTCCGTCACATTACGCCAGCTAATTGCGCATGGAAATGGGATTGGGATGGCTTTATTCAACGTAGTCAGTGGCCGATATAAGGGCTCCATTTGTGACTTTATAGACAGCACAGCTTATCGACTACTCGATGATGTACCTACTTCCCCGCTCCCTGGTGCTACTTTGCAAGGTTATGAATTCCGCCAGGCTCCAAGCCCTCAGCCCCTCGTCACTTCCCTCTCTGATTGCAATTGCAGGATAGTTCCTGCTGCTTACTTTTCGGCTGCGACCCAAGCCAACAGTTTATTTAGTGTCTCTGGCAGCAGCCGCGTGGAATTGTGATAATATTTGCCAGGAAAAGTATTTACATTTGCCTCAAAGTTGGGCGCTCAAGCAGCTTGCGTTCCTCGAAGGGCGTGCCGGGGCAGGAAAGCAGCTGAATGCCAAAGGAGCAGGAGGGAGTTAGCCCTGCCGCCTGCCACGCAATCACAGTTTTCGACATTTTACGAAATTGTATCGGCGTCGAAGTTTTCTTTGCTGCTTATTTGTTTGTTGTTGCTCACTCGTTTTTTTTCGAGAGAGCTTTACGCGAAATAAGAAAAGTTTTTCTTTTATTTAAACAAATTTTCGGCACAGACATGCGTGGCAACTCTTTTAAAGTTTCTAGATAGAAATACTTTGCAAAAAATAGGCGGGGAAGCGGTCAAAAGAATTGCTTGAAGTTCCTAGGCCAACAAATTGGCATTAGCCGGAGCTCAGAAGTATCCCCAACGCCCCGGTTTGGCTCAAGTGGTCTAATATGCCAGGCAAGCGACTGCAACTCGTTAGTCTGGAAAAATATTATCTAAAAAGGAGGGCAGACACAAGGCGACCAATTAAATTTCACCCGCATCAATAATCATGAAAGCAAAAATTGCTACCAGCCTCGACATGCCTACAAAAAGTATCTGCTCTTCCCCGACATAAAGCGAGTATATCCAGCAGAAATGCCACATAAAACGAAAGCGCGAAATTAAACGACGGCTGTGGAGGGGCAGGTGGATGCCACCGGTCCTTGCAGACTTGAAGTCGACAAGCGTGTAAATGATATAAATTCAATTTAATAAAATTGTTAAAATCGCAACGACGAACGGAACGAGCTGTGGAAATACTTTGCGCGCAGGTGAGCTGAAAATTGCTGTGAAATTTTTAGTGCCCAGGCAAGGAAGTCGCTCCCAGGACTGCCTTCAACCCGGCGGAAGGCGAAGGCGGAAATACGCGTGAAAATTCCTAGCAATTATTTCACACAAAGTACAGAAGTGAGAGTCTCAGTCCCGGCTGAGTAGGATGGTACTAGCGTGTCCTGTCGTCGCCTCGTCTGGCTCAGCGACTTCTCCGTCGTCATCGAGCATTGTGTTGTCAGTTCAGGCGGATAGCTGGCAGGATTCGGAGGAGTGGGAAAGCAACACGACGAGCTCGACCCAGACGGAAGCCCTCGACCAATACGGCTTTGATAGCATTTAAGCGGCTTGCGTGGGCTCATTCTCTCGCCTTAATGTCACGATAATCGCATAATTTCAGTCCCCCGGACATGTCCCACGACGGCGAGAGGGTTGACCGCCCTCGAGCGAAAGGAGTTCCGTTCCTATTGCCTATCAGAACGACTGACAGGAAGCTCCGGTGCCTCTACCATATTGCATATTACTTTTCGGCCAAATCGTCTCATTAAATTGTTTTTGAATGGTGCACGTGACTTTGGCTTTAATTTCCGAAGAGTGAGATGGCAATCTAAAATGTTGGGTCGGCTGTCTTGAAGTTGGAGATTGGTTGTCCCTTATAATTTAATTTAATAAGCGTTTACAACGATAGCTGCACTAAATATGTAATATTTATAAAACTAAAGGAGGTGACATTGTCATTCTGATCGCCGTTTAGTGAACAATTGCATTACTCAGATTACATCATCTTGACATTGCCAGCATCTTTAGCATCACCAGATGAGTCGGTTTATCGTTACGGCCATTTTTACAACCGTCTTCTTTATTTTCAGGTAATATTTCAGTTTAACCCCTAAGTTCCTATGTCAATGGAATTAATGCAATGTAAGTTTAAAGTCTTTTGTTTAATCAGAAAATGAAATTTGGCATATAAAATGTTCATTAACTCAGATAAAGAATAAATTTAAAAAAATCAGTCAAAGTATTTTAAATTGGTTTCAAAATGTTCTTGTTATTTAAACTTATATAATTGAAACTTCAAAACTAAGAGTTCTTAAAAAAAAATGTATTTATATGCAGCAAAACAAAAGTCCTTAAAACGCGAAAGCTTAAAAAAATTAATTTTCGATGTTCTTAACTTTTTCTCCTGTGTTTTATTTGATATATTTTAATAGCAATGAGTAAAATATATTATTTAACAAAAAAAATGAAGGAGCAAATAAAAAACAGTCAGAAAGAGAGCTAAGCCCTATGCACTTATCATGTGTCCCATCCACAGAGCTCAATTAGTTGGCCAACCCTCCACTTATCCCTTCGAACCAAGTCTCTACTTGAACTGTCCCGTCCCATGGCCTCCGTAAACTACACTTGCGGCTCCTTCGTCCCTTTAACTGCGGTTGTCTTCATGTCTAATTTAGCGACATTTTATTGTACTTTTCACCACAATCGCTTTCCATTGTTGTAATACAATTTTCTTGTCGCATTTCGGCCAAGTTATTCTATTCCATTCTATTTTAGTTCATTTCATTTCGGTTCATTGTTGTTGCCCCATCCTGCTGCCCACTTCTGTTGAGCTTAATGTTGGCCGCAAAATGTTGTTTTTCTTCGCTAGGGCCCTCCGGCTGGGCCGTCTAAAAGCCTGCTACATATTCCAAAATGTTTTGTGTCGCCTGCACATTCTGTGCGCCCTCCCGAGTGGTACGGCTGTGGGCGTGGCAGAGCGCCCTCTGGCCGGGCCCGCCCATAACTCAACCGCAATAGCGAACTGTGACTGCGGCTTTGTCTGCACTTTCCCAGCAAGCGATGAGGTCGGTCTGTCCTCCGGTCCTGGCCAAGATAGTGCAAGAGTTATTGGCAGGCGACAGGCAGCACGGGTGTCCTTTGGCGGGGGAGGAGGGTCCCGAGGCGGGGGCACCGCATATGTTTTATTAAAATGCGCTCGCATTTCGCTTTCAATTTGAAGACAATTTTCGACTCCTTTGCATGCGACACATGCAGGCCCCAGTTGTTGGGCACTGGCATAGTTTTATTGTTCCTTATGGAATGTTTTGTGGCCTACACAATCATTAAAAATGCTTAAGCCAGACAAGGAAAGTTTTGGTTCGCGCCCAAGTAGTTGTCTCAACTAAGTTCGGGGCAAGAAAAATCCAAGAACTTGAATTGGCATCGCACCACAGCAGGGAAATACATTTCAAACGGTAATTACAACTTTTTCCGGCAATTAACGCAACAACGTTCTTGCTCAATTCAAAAACTAAGCTTATAAATTACAATGCTGCCTGCTTTGGAAACCGAGCTAATTAATATTTATAACAGCATTCGAATGCGCACAAAAGCACTGCCCAGTGTGTGTGGGTTGGAATAAAGAACAAAGCAGTCAAATTAATTTAGCGCTACTGCCGCCGCAAATAAAAAAAATCGTGGAAAAGCTAAATCGAAAGCCTGCTCAGCGAAGGAAATCAACTGTGGCCAGAGATAAAAAAAAAACAAAAATGAAGTATCCTTTTTCATCCCTCAATTCCAACAAAGTCGGAAGATAGAGTAGCAAAAGGGATGGGGTGGCAATTTCCAACTGAACTCTGAGGATAGTGTGCTCCCTGCCACACTTGATTGATTTCATTCTATATACGAAGCGTTTTTCCAATTACAAAAGCGCTCAAATCAGCACAAAATCAAAGGCCACACACCGTGGAACAGAAATCAAAAGAGTGCGCATAAAATAAAATGTGCATTGAGCCGACTCTGTTCTTAAAATGTTTCTATCTACCATTATCCTATTTACTTTATAATTTTTTAAGGACTTTGTTTATTTTATTTATTATTTAGCCCAACAAAATATAAGCAAACATGTTCTTGGAAGGAGTTTTCCCCCGCACACCTCTCCGTACTCTTATTTACACAGATTATCAAACTCTGTGACGAAAATTTATTATGCATTCGACTTAATAAATACTAACTTGTCTAACATTTTGATACGCTTCAGCAAAATAGTTAAGATTCTTATTTAAACACAACAAAAACGCTTTTTACCAGCAAAATATTGACATAGGAAAAGAATAGAGTTAAATTGATAATTTATTCTGTAGCTCTAATCAATGGTCACTCCCAGTCTTTTTCGGATTTTCGGCAGCAAACAATTAGTGATTTGAAGTAAATTTTTATTTTATTTGAACAAATTCGGAGACGTTCATTTCCCAACAAAAAAATATATGTAACTATCCAAACAAGAATATTCTTTAAGCAATTTAAATTCTGATTATTTTCTTTAACTTAAGCCGTTTTAGCACCCAAATCTTTACTTTTTATCTCAAGACTCCTTAGGAAATTACCATAATTGTACTGAAAACTGTTATTTGTGAGTAAAAATAAGCCGTAGCCTAAGTTTAAGTATAACACCAAAAAAAAAACGTTCACCTTAGAAGCATGCTGTTCCCTATTCCTTTACCTCTGGAGCTCTGAAGTCTACCTAAGGGAATATAAATAATTTTGTTTAAATTTGAAAGACGTGTAGGGAAGTTTTCAGGGTAGTAAATTGGGTTTTCAGCTTAAAATAATAAAAGTAAGGCTCTTTAAAATCAAATAGTTTTATTTACATATAAAAATCATTTTTTTTACGTATGATTATGTAAGATTATTTTTTTAAATTTAAATAGCTTGCAGCTCATTTCGAAAAGGTTTGTGAAATGCTAATTGTTTTTCGCTTAATAGATTTCTACTGATTCAAAATCAGTATGATATTTTTATGGTCTCTTTTCCTCGACCTCATGGTAAGCTAAAAGTAGGCTTTAAGCTCAGAAAATATGAGGTTGTTTAGATTACCTTTAATTTTTTTGTTTCACAGTTTGACCCACGGTGCCGGACCATGGTGGACTATAAAAGCCTTTAAAATAAACTCCGTGATAGAAAGGCACAAAGAAAATACGTGGGCGGCTAGGGCAAGCCTAATTGCGGAAGCAATGCGCCAGAGAATTAGTTTTCTGAATCCCACACGGCGTATACGTATTGAGATGATTTTAACTTTTATTTCCAAGGAGCGGCCAAAGCCTGTAAAGCGGCTCTGAAATGGCAATTAGCATCAAGGCGCCGCCAGGACAGTGGGCGGCTAAAAGCTGAATTAATGAATTAACATGGCCAAATGAGTTTGGACAACATTACAAATGGAATTTTCTGCAGCCTAAGTACACCGCCCCCACCAAGCCGACTTGCTTTATGAGCAAAGTTCAGTTGGAGCAAAGTTTTGCAATAAAAATTCAGAAGATCTCCACGTGTTCAGCATGGAGAGCGCAGACAATTAGCTAACCAGAAAGGGTAAGCTTCCACTGCCACCTCCACTTGCCATTGTAATTCTCCATTTCAAATGCATCCACGCAATTTGGGGAATCAAATGCCGTTAAATTGTACTATAGCGCATAACAAATTGGTTTTTTAGCTGGCAGCATGTGTCCCAGACACTCCCAGGCCCGCATTTCCCCCACCCCCACGACAGGCCACAGAATTCGGTTCTGAAAATTGTCAAGCCAGCCGCGACAAACTCGGCTATTTGCCGTCGCTTTCGTTGTTTTGGTTGCTCGCTTCCTAATGTTCTAGCTGTGCTCGTCGTGTCTGCTTGATATATTGTTATCATTTCAGCCATGGAAATTATTTCATTACATTGTTTTAGTGCCCCTTCATTATGTTAGACATTCCTGCCTCTGTCGCCGGGGTGCGATAGTTCTTCAGGTGGGGCCTCACCCCCCTGAGTCCCTCTCCACTGGAGTTTCGAACAGATTACGCGCTTCTGTACCATTTGCCGCCTATTAAAAACTTTCACTGACTTGACAAAATGCAAAAGCGAAAACCATATTTCTTGGGTCTCCCACATTTAATAAATCTCCTGAGCTTTCTTTGAAGTTTTTATTTTGCCAACTGCGCTAAAAAATATGCGGCAGGAAGAACATAATCATCTAGCAGATAGAAGGAACTCCTCGGCACGCTTGTGAATTCGTCTTTATTTCATTTGCATTT
This sequence comes from Drosophila rhopaloa, assembly GCF_018152115.1. Taxonomy (NCBI): domain Eukaryota; kingdom Metazoa; phylum Arthropoda; class Insecta; order Diptera; family Drosophilidae; genus Drosophila; species Drosophila rhopaloa. The sequence goes on from NW_025335061.1 coordinate 22,703, forward strand.
AAAATGAAACGAAAATCAGACCAGCATGAAAGTATACGCAAGCTGAGCCGATATATTTGGACATCATTAAAAACGTTACATTTGAATGGAGACAAGTTGATCGGGGGACGCTGAAGATGACGAGGACGAGGGCACAGACCATGACGCTGGCAAAGTCGCTTCGTCCTTTTGCTTGATATGCATAAATGTCAAAGTGATTACAATGCAGGGCCCGCAATGTGTTTATCGTTTTGTCACATGCTTCACTGCCCGAGTCCCAGTCCCAGTCCCGGAGCATCCCCAATCCCAGTCCGTGGCACGGGAAAAAAAAAAAAGGACAGCTCGGTGAGTGTCACAACGCCCGTCCTGAATGGATATTCAGTCATTCATTCGCTCACTCGCTGCTTACACGCTCATCGAGCACGAGGACGTCGAGGCACAGTGGGCCGCAGACCGCAATTGAGCATCTGCCCACCCCGGCTGAGGTCCTTGGGCACAGGGACCTGCTCTGGGTGGATGTCTTGATGTACGCAGGTGCGCTTATTGACGCTCGACTGCATTTCGTTTGAGGACAAGCCGAAAATCTCAGGCAGCCAGATCAAAGCCAGCGGACTCCCCGTTTTCCGCCCTGGAGACAAGCTGTCTTCGCCCTTTGCAGAGCTCCAGCCTGGCTAACAGAATGAAAAGGCTGCGTCTTAATATTTTTGGGCTCTCGAAATCTATTCCGAGAAGGGTTCTTGGTCCGGTCACAGTTGTGCGACAAGTATCCGTCCTCGAGGCTTCCTGTTCGTGCTCCTCGATGATTTGCAGATTTCACGGTGAACTGGGGCGATAACTGTAAGCGAAATGGATGCGGATTGTAATTCAATGACTACTTCCAGCTAAGACAGCAGCCATGGATGCACCACCGAGCACCCAAACACCCGAACACACGGCTCACCTCAAGTGCCGGAGCAGCAAAACAAATCCGGATGGGGGCCACCAACCTACATCGTCTGCAAAACACTTTGAACTTTTTAAATTTTTAATGAATCAAAAATGTTTTCACACATTTTCGCATTCCCCCGGCCACGTGTGCCTGTGTCCTGTCTGCTGCTGGGCTCGAAAAGTGTTTCCAATGGGGAAGCGATTTCCATTTTCAGCAGAGGGAAATCGGGAAAAAACTGTGACAGTTCCTCATCGACTGGTTTAGCCCTTTCATTCTCCGTTCTCCATTCGCACCGCCCACCCCCAGAAATGTAATTGAACTTAATTCGATTTGGAGCGAGACAAGTTTTTCGGCAGCTGCTCAAGTTCTCAAAGCTCCCCAGGGAGAATGCATTCCTTTGTTTCTCATTAAAGGCTCTCGAATGGGCTTTAAGCGGATCGAACTGAGCCTCGGGAGGAGGAGCTTCACTCGAGGATTCCCCACTTCTTTCTGCAATTACTTCGCCGCCATCCTTTGCCCAATCCAATCACTCAGCTCAGCTTATTTAGTTTATGACTTCACTTCGCTGGCTGCTGGGCTACACCTTCTCAGAAGAGGCAGCCGGTCAAGGGTCCGGAGGAGTCCACTGGTAGTGGTCAATTTTTTCGCATATGTTGCCATGAAGTGAGCACTCAAGTGCAGCAGCTTGAGCTCCGCACAACACAGGCAACAACAACGAGCGCAACAATGCCGAGCACAACAATTTTACATTTGGCCAGAAAGGGCGGGCACTTGGAAAATAAAATGGGAATAAAATCATCCGAACTGCGCCCAAGGCGACTTGGCTGGCTGCGTCCTAACAAGTTCATTTTTCTGCCAGTCAGCCACACAATTGCCCGCTTCAGGGGATCAGGGGAGTGGAGTGGTATAAATATTTTTCATGCAATATATGAGAAATGATTTGATTTCACAATTACAGAAATGTGATTTCATCTAAGGGCAGTTAAAGCACGTTGGAGTAACGAGGGAAGATGCCTTCAATTTTAATTGGCAACAAAAGAAATCTTCGGATTTCTAGACCGCGTTGGGGCCAGAACTTACAGCTCCTTGGATGCTCTTAGTTGTTGCCATTCATCGACGGAAGATTAAGGTGGAACTCACAATATCCATAAATCGTAAGGGCTGCACTTAAGTTGAATTTATTTAAATACCCAAAGACTTTGTCGTCTGCTCCTGTCTGCCGTTTTAGTCGGGTGCAGTTGTAGCACCAACCCATGGCGTCTGAATCGGAGACTGCAAGCAATATTTTTGCATTTAGCAATATTTTCGAGAGCGTTGTTAATTTCATGCCCGAATGGTCGGTGTGTTCAAGGAGTAGCTATTTCCACTCCTCGTGGAAAGTTGACGGTGGATGGGGGTTTGAGGGGACACGACGGCTAAAAGCGGGAAGGCATACTGAAAATTGCGCATAATTTTGCATTACTAATCTTTAATTCCGTGGCAACTTTTTTAATAATTTCCTCACCTCTGCTTGAGAAGAGGCCTTGCGGGGAGTAGATAATAAGCTTCGCCTAAATTAAAAACTTTTCGGTTCGTCCAGGCGATGTAGTATTTTTTCACTTTCTCTGTTTTCCCCTGCACTAATTGTAATAAATTTGCGTTTATAAACTGAAACTGAATTCAAAATCTTGGCAAAGGGCCAGAAGCAATGCCCAAATAAAGCGAGTTGATTCAGAGGCATAGAGTTTTGTTTAAACACCAAATTGTGACCATAATTAAAAATATACCACAAACATTTCTAAATTGCTTCGAGGCCTTAATCAATATGAGAAAGACACTTTTAATGAGATATGATAATACTTAGGAAAATGCCATATTATAGCTGATCAGGCGCATCAATTATGAAACCAGTCACCGTTGATTATTTTTTAGCCAATGGACAGATTTAGCACCATAAACGAGCCCAATTACTGCTTGAAAGCTACTTGCATGGAGGCCACTAGCCACGATTAGTTGACTCTTGCAACGATGCTTTCAGAGTGATTAAAATCGCACAATGGACGTCCACAAGATGACCTGCGAGGTCTGAGGACTACGGAGTCCCGACTGCGGACGGTGAACGCCTTCCGGCCAAAGTAAAACCACACAATGCCTCACATTTGCATACTACTCTGAACTATTCAACCGGGGAGCGCATGTCGGGCAGCGGAGGGTGGGAAGGTCGGGCAGGGGGAGTGTTAACCCGTTGACTCGACAATTTTGCGAAATTAACCTCAAACTCGACTACGGCCCCAGGTCACGTTGCAACGTCCACGTAAGTCACTTGGGTCCGGCGTGCCCCGCCTCACGGACTCTCGGCTGCGGCGTTGGCATAAATTTAAAGAGAAGACAATGGGTGAGCTGGGGAATGTAGCCTCGTCAGCTAACTAATGGTGCCCTAAATTGAATCTAATCATCATTAACAATTACACAACGCAGCTGACTGTAGTGATTAGTCGGAGTGGGGGCCGGGGGCTTAAGGGCGAATCTCTCTCCGCCAATAGGTCTAATCATATGCAAATAATTAAGCGCAGAGTGACACGAGAGCGGCGCACCAGGAGGCCTTGGCAGGACATTGCAGGGCAGTGTCCGGCTCAGCCGTTGAAATATTCCCCCAGGTCCCAGACGTGCAATTTTCGCCTGTACTTTCTGCGATTCCCCCATCCTGTTGATCCCTCTGTTCCAGTATCTGTGGACTGCGTGCTCGGCGAGATAGGGAAAAGGACAGTCTGCGGTCTGGGAAGTGCCTGCTGATAATGCACACACTCGGTTCATAGGTGGCTAATAAATTTGAATATTAATTGTCAGAGTCTGCTGCTGCTGCCTCTGTGGTGAAGCCTTCCTTTTGCCCCTTCCTGCTGAGATTAAAATGACCCACTGCAGAGGGAGGGCATCCAAGACTCCCACCATATTGGTAATTTCAAACGAAAAGGCTCAGGTGGACTAATTGGATTGCTGGCACACCATCAGCCATATGATAACTGCACTAATCGAATGCATATGAATTGACCTTATTCGGAAAGGATTGCTTTTATGGGAATAGGTTTCTTTTATTCCAGGCTTTACTGTCGCTTTTTGGCTTACCAACTTATTCAGCTAATCATTCGGGCAGGCGGAGAGTTGAATTTAAAGAGGTAACACTTTCCGTAATTGCCAAAGCCACATCATTAATAACTCGTTAATTGCCAGCAAGTTTTAAAAATCCTCCCCAAAGAACATATTCGCTTGCCTTATGAAAGATTTATGCAGGCTCAAGTTAATATTTTAAATTCTGATGCCACCCCAAGGACCTGGACCGAAAAAAAAAAGACAAAGATAAAAGTGCAGCAAAACCAATAAGCAGGACACGATGGAACACAGCATCGTGGTGCCTCGTAAAAAAAGCCGAATCGGCCGACCCATCACAACACTCCAATTCCCTTTCCACCCACTGTGCTGGGCTGCTGCCACGATTAATTTTACGCTCCACTGTGCCAAGCTGTTGTAGCTGCCCAAGCCACAGATTACACTGAAAACAAGAAGAATTCCATTGTTGGCCTGCCGACATTATTCCTGCTTTTGTTCTTTCAATGTTGTTCTACGATATTTTATATTTTATATATATATTGCAGTAGGTACTATTTTCATAGTTTAGTGTTTATCTAGCTTATTGGTGGAAATGACCGAAATCACAGGGCCATTTAAAATCATTTGTCTATTTTATATAAAATAATTCAAGATATTCAAGGTTTAAAATCGGCATAGCTTTATTTAAAAAAAAAATTTGTGTTATGCAAATATGGGTTACTCAAAAAAAAAATAGGTGAAATTTCTTTTTTAAACTCATGCATACGGACTTACGGTGAGGAAAACTAGATGGATACTATTGATACTGATTTAGATTAAGGTGATTCTTAACAATATATGGTTAACAACGACTACTTGTTACATTTTGTATCAACAAAATATTGCATGCAGTATATTTTCATAAAACGTAAAGCCTTTTAAACCTTTTTATTTGCAGTGTTGGGCAGCAGAGTACTGCCATTAGCAGTTTCAGCATTGCGGATTTTGCGATGCAGTGCAGAGTGGTGGGGCTCACATGAGGGGCAACCAATAGAACATTTTCCGTTTCCGTTGCGTTGGCAGAAATGTTTCCCCCGAAAACTCGTTTCCTCCGCACGTGTGAAAACCCCAGCTCAGAGCCCCAGGACGAGCTTCCGAATGCGGTGACCCCGAACCTGAATTCGACCCTCTGCTTGACACCCCTCCACGACCTTAAATAAAAATACGATTTAATAGCCAAATTACGCAACGGTTTTAGGGGAGGAGGTGTGTGTATTTGGGCATTTCTGCTGCGTTGGGCAACATTTTGGCGCCTCGCTCGTTCCCTGCACATCGACCTCAGAAGTTTGCAGCTTTTGGCTGATTGCATTGTTGCAACACCCACTCGATTGCTCTAAAGGGCGTGCGATTGCTCTAAAGGGTGGTGAGAGATGGGGTCGTGAACCTGCACATGCAGCACAATTTTCAGCTCGGCCCGCCCTGCAGTCGGCTTAATTTTTTAATTGCATTAAATAAAAGCCAAATAATAATTGCATAATTGAATGAGCTGTGCAAACGCAAAGGACGTGTGTGGGGCACATATTTTTGGTTTGTTTGTTGTAACCCATCCCAAATCTTTACAAACGGTGTTGTTTTAATGAGGCTATGTGTGTTTAACTGTGCCCAACTCAGAGAATAAGATATGTCGTATCAATTATGAGATAAAGGCAATGAAGCAGAAAGCTTTACCTATTCATAGTAACAATTCTTCCAAGCGTAACTAAAAATACTTTATATATTAGGTTATAATGATTAAAAATGTATTCACATCTGACTGTTGCTAGTTCAGTGATAATAATGTAAAATATATAGTAATACGAGGTAAAACCTAATGTTACTTCAATTAAGACATTACTTAATGCTTCTGCATTGATAGAGCCACCACTCTCCATCCCGTTTGCTTGCACCATTTTGTCTGCCAGGCTTAGTTTATGATTTCACTTCTCCCTAACTTTTTCCCATCCAAGCTTCATTATCTGGTCCTTCCATCCACCCACTAAATTGCATTCGCTGCATGCTACCGTTATCGCTGCTCTGAATTTTTTCGAGCTGCTACTGCTCTAACCGAAAAATGCGGCATAGAAAAAGTGTCCGGAATGAAAAACAATCTGAAAAAACACTTATAAAAGTTGACAGGCGTGCAGCGGACAAGTTTTTCGACGAACTCGACTCGTTGGGGGCCTTACAAATTTGCGATGGGCGCCGTTTCACAGCTGCTACACCACCATGGAACACCGTCAGACGGGACGTTGCTCTCCGCATGGCCAGCAAACATTTACAATTTATTGCACATTTGCCTACAAAATATCACCCAATTCCAGGCCAAAAGGGAGCACATTTAATGGAGTCAGTGGCGAGGGGCCCTTCCCGCAGATATGGGGCGGGTAGCTCGGATGGATGGGGCCGTGGGCGTGACATTACAGCATGTTTCATTGCACATTTGATGAATTTATTGCAGTTTAGAATTTTTTGCACACTCTGCAGCAGTTGCAGCACCGCCCCCAGCCTCCCACCTTCCCGAATCGAGCACAAGGAGCGTAAAAAAACTTTGACTGCGATGCGACGTCGACCCCGAGGCGGGACTGTACTTTTTCGGTGTGGCTGCACATTGTGAGCAGATGAAGCTGTCAAAACGAGTGTTTAGAATCTTATTTATAGTTTGGCTCGTGATAAGCGTCCCATGAAATTAAGTTCGGTCTCCTGGTTCGTTGCGTTGGGTGTCGTAGCTTTTCCGGGTGCTCCCCGACTTTTGCAACCAGCCCTGCTCAGTCATTAAATCAGGTTGCACAAATTAAGCAATTCCAAGGTGTCCTGCTTACTTTTCGCTCCTTCGCTTAATTACCCACTGATTACAGGTAGGACCCAGCGAGGCCACTTGCTTTATAGCCCGGCTAAGTGGTATTTACGTTTTAATTTAACGCTTCTGTTTCAGCTCAGCTCTGGTTGGCTTCTTCCGTCCATTTCGCCAGTCTGGCAAGCGCCCAATACGCTTTCGGTTTCAGGAAGTGCATCGCACAAAGGGTCGCATAAAAGCAAAAGCCAAAAGGAGCCAAGCCAAGGCGAACCGGAAGCCGGTTCTAAGAGACTTTAAGCCAAAATCGGAGGTCCAAGGCGCGGGCCGGGGCTGTGGGACATTAACGTCTGTAATTGCTGCGGCTGGCCCAGTCTACCCCTAACGACAGGACAGGACAGGACAGGACAGGACGGGACAGGACAGGACAGGACACCCGGCGAGCGACTTCTGACGCCTGCTTCCGTCCTCGTGGATGCCCTTTCAAGTGGTTTTTGATGACAAAATGAAAGGTAATTTCAGCGAGATTTCGCTCCGATTTTCCCTGCTCTGGAGTGTCCAAGACAAATGACAAGTTATGCCAGCGGCAGGACCAGCAATAAGGATGCCCAGACGGGGCCCTTGAGTAGGCCTTTGTCTCGCCGGGCGATTGCGCCCACCCAAATTGGCCGTGCCGAGGATTTTTCATCAGAAATGAGCAAATTCTGGCGAAAATGTTTTTCGGACAACAGGAAATTGTGGCCGCATTAGGGATAAGTGGATGGCCTAGGCAAGGAGGTGGAGCTGGGAGCCAAGAAATCGTTATTAAGCCCCCAACCCGATTTCCCTTTGTGTATTTTTAAGTAATTACTGCTGTTCGACTCTATCCCATATCGGAGATTCACTCCGATTGCCGTTGCACCCCTTCCCACACCCTCTTTCTGATGCAATCCCTGGCTTTAATCAGCGAGCCTGCGGCCAAGCGGAGTGCTCCCATTAAAAGCGAAACAAAACAGAGGCAGCTGGGCAGGAGGTTGGAGCTGGAGCACTCGCATCTATATCTCCAACTGTCTAACTGTTGGGCTGTGTGTGCGGCTCTATGGCGGTAAATCTTTATAAGCGCGAATAATTGGTTTCCTCATTTAATGCGAATGGCTGGCGCTACTCGGGTGAAAGGGCAGAGGCATTGCAATCGCCATAGAAAATGCTTCACAATAAACATTTCTTTTGCCGCTTTTTCCCTCCAGTGCCGGCTCAGCCGGCTGTCGGAGCAAACAGCAGGAGTCATAATATTGCAACAGCATCGGATAGGGAAAGTGGGTTGGGTTCGGTGGGAGCTGGCAGGAGTCGAGCACAGACGAGGCGTCAGCTTTGAGAATCGTGCATTGGGGCTCGAAAAGAAATTGCTGGAAAAAATTAATTGCATTTTCATTATGTTGACTGGCGAGTGAAAAGGGAGCGAGCGGTCCCGAGTGGAGCAGACAGACAAATGACATGGATATAGGCGCTTATTTTTTATCCAGCAAAGGGGGAGATCGCAGAATGGGATTGGGGAGAACTAAACTGTCGTTAGCTTTACGTTGGTTCGGGGCATTAAGTAAACGAAAGTGGTCTTAGAAGTAGGATGGATAGGAAAAGGGATAGTAAAATTAGGAAAAATTTTGCACTAATCGATCGACCTACGTCTTGCATAATCAATCTATGCCGAGGAAAGACAGGCTAAGAAGCCAAGAACTCCGCGACTCCTTATCGAATTGGTATTTAAGCATTTCATACAGTACGAAAAGATGGCGATTGCTTATCTAGAAAAAAGCGACGGGCCCAAGTTGGTTTCGCCACCACAGGTTTCTATTAAGAGTCATAACTAAATCAGTGATAAGCGACCTGACTATCACATGGTTATGTGGGCGACAATGAGCTCAGCAAGAAACCAGGGAGTTCATGGTTTCGCAGCCCTCCAGCTCAATTCAATGGAAACCGACCCCGCCCGTTGGAGTAGTGATGATTCAGCCGAGTGGTTGGACTGATAGGGAGAAAAGAGACACAACCGCGCAGACAGATAACAAACGTACGATACGATACGAAATAACTTAGCTACTAAAAACTCTCTACGGCTCTCATTCAGTTAGTTACCTTTCAATTGCACTTGTTCTTATGTGATGTTAACGGGTGTTGTCGAAAGTAGAATAGAAGAATCTCACAGCGGGTTGAACAAAACATGTGATAAGCCTGCTATTCTACTTGCCAAAGACACGCCGATCGTGGAAAGTCCTTGAGGATAACTCAATTCAACACAATAATCCACCAAATATATGTAAATGGAACCAAGCACTGCACATCCGAACTACCAGGAGCACCACAACCACTTTTCGAGCGCACTGCACACTTCGGAGTTCAATAACGAAATAATGACATATATTCATAGATATTGCTTTTTATACGATATGCCTTATCTGGCGAGCGATTTTTATTTGCTTTACCTTTTAGGTGCCGATGTGTGAGTGCGGACAGATAACTGGATTTGGATTGGGACCTCTTATCGATACCATGGCGAGTGACTGAGCAGTGGGAACCATCGAACGGGCTTCGAAGCAGATATGACGAACTTATGACGAATGTGTGCTGGATAAACACGTCTAATACACCCGGTGGATAGGACAAGCAAACAGGTTGGGGCTCGCTCCGTGGATAGATCGGAAGGGGTAGGGCCAGTACCAGTACCAGGGAGAAACGGATCCCTGGAACGGCCCGATTTCTTCTAGAGAACGCAGCTGATAAGCGAGGTCCGAAAACAGCGTTCAGTGGGTCTCTCCATCTTGACATAGCTCTGTAGTCGGAAGCGGACAAACAAAGAAACGAGAGAGTGACAGCTCCGAGGCAATAGAAACGGTGTAAAAAGGTCGTCGATAAGAAAACCCCAAACCTCGGTACAACTCGCACACACAGCACCGTTTGTTTGAGGATGTGTTGCCGATCGACGGACTACATGCTTCCACTGAGGCACCTACCTACCAGGCATATTTCCGAGATAAGATAAGGTCGGGCACCTTCGATACATGCCGATCGCATGAGCGCTGGCCAAGAACGAGATGGCAGCCGTCTTATTCGGGAATCGAAAATTCGATTTCATGGGATAATCAAATATTGTAAATTTCCAATATGCCTACGATGTTAGTTGAGATCCTAATCTTTAGGAGTGGCATTTCGAGCACCTTTTCATAAATAAGATAACTGCCATGGCATACCAGTTGCTTTCCAAGAGTTTACCTTCTGGCCCGTTAATATTAACCCACATTTCTTGTCTTATCAATCGCTTGCTTGGCTATTTCCGTCTTAGACTGTAACTATGTCGTTATATAAACCAACTTTGGCCACATGGCCGTCAAATATGAATTCTAGGTAAGCAAGCGTCCAATTTTTCTTTTACTGTTTCGTTGCGCTCCGCTTTCGGGTGTACTAAAAGTATGCGGCCGTATCTTATCTCGATTCAAAGTAAAAAATATATATACACATCGATATGACCCCCTTCGCTCCCCATCGAAGTTTCTCCGCTCCGATAAGCCGTGAGTAAACTTCTTGACTAGGTAGAACCTGTCCGGGTCATAAGTCTTACAAATATGGTTTTCTTGCGCAGGAATATGCCAGCTTTGGACCCTAATGTGCACCTCTGTCATTCTCACCGAGCTAAATTTAGAGGCTTCCTTCATGACTTTGGCTGAGTAGTACAATCTTTATTTGACTTTGTTGCCGACATTGTTTTTAGGTGATTTTCATTTTACGACATGCGCGACACAGTCTTGCAACTTTATAAGTAGTTCCCCATTGATAGCAAATCGATAGCTCGAGTATTGTGTTTGCCATGTTACAAAACAGGGAAATCCAGCAACATGTGCAGCTTACGAAAGATCCGTCTTCTTAGCTAACATTTTCTGGATAACCACGTTTATATGAGCCACCCATACCCGCGGCTGTCAGGAATTTAATGACCTTCCATTTGGAGACTCCATTTTGGCAATATTCGCACGTAAAATTGATTAAAAACTACGTGTTCCGATTGTTAAATGTATTCAAAAACTGCAGCTTCTGGAAAGAGAAATGCAGAGTCCCGGGTGACGGAGTAGGCTGAACAATGCACCATTCAAAATAGAGGAAAAAACTTGTCAGAAATGGGAGGGCGGCAGAGACCTGTAAGGAAAACTCGTCAATAAAGAAATAATAATTTCCGCTCCAGGTGAGTTGATTTTCAATTTCCGGGCAAGTGGAGAGAAGCACAAAAATGTTTCACCTCCCGCAACACAAATGCGATTCAAGAGATTAAAGGGCCAAAGGTCGTGGACCGCTAAAAAGTCACACACAGCACGAACACATTTCACCTGCGGCAGCTTGCAATGAAAAATCGTTTAATGACACCATTCACACAGTCAGTTCTGTTCGGATCCGAAGGGTCCTGGGGCAGGCTCCCCATCCCGCGCCTTCTGACTGGGCTGCCTTTGCGCAGTCATTTCCACAGTGTCAGTCTGTCAGCCCGGCGAGAAAAAGGCCATAGGCAACAATTGCAGCGTGAAAATGGGAGCAACATTGGTGAGTGTGGGCTGCGGGGGAAACGGAAAGGGGAGGACATTCACCGGCAGGCAGCATCATTTGTCAGGCTCTTGGCACGGCAATTAGATCTGCCGTGCTTCTATTTCTACTGCAATTTCAATCCAGTTGAGCTCTCAGAAGAGTAGAGCCCCAAGACAGCACTCGCAGAAGAGATTTTCAGGCCCTCAATCGGGATTTAAATATCTTTCCCCATCAATCAACCGAGAGGCCTCCAAATCTATTATATTGTCCTTAATCTGAGCTTTTCCCAAAAAATTCATCACTCAACACGCTAGTCATATATTGAATTGCCTGCAGAGTCCTAGAAAAACTTTTCCCTGAGTAGGGAAACAGACGACACCTGTTGGCAAAAGTGTACCTCAGTGGGGACTGTACTCGAGGTGCGGTAACTTGTTTATATACCATTCGAATTTATATTATATGCGATCGCCAGAAGGTTGCTTTAATTTAGAGCCGTCCATAGCCCCCGATAAGATATATACTGGCGTACAATGTTGTTGTCGCGTTCTACTTTCAAAGAAAGATTTCGATTTATGATTAGGCATTTGGACATAAGCAAACAAGCTATGCACCCAGCGTAGAGATAGCGTCGGCCCGATTTGAGCTTGGGGAGCTGCTGGATGGAAAGGGCAAAGCTCGGAAGGTGTAAGTATTCCTCCCCTTCCGCAAGCAAACACTGCTCCCTGCATATCACAGTCTCGCCCTTTCCAACCGTTTGCTAATTGTCCATGCATCTCATGTGTCAATTTCGCATTTGGCCAGCAATTTTAATCAATACACAAAAACCGCACGAAAGTCAACCAAAGTCCTCCCCGAAGCTAATAGGCGTGGTCTCGCCCGCCGCCCACCGCCCACTTACCTAAGTCCCAGCAGCCACTGACCACCGAAGGGGGGGCGGATGTTCGAGGAGGAGAGGCAGACACTTTTGAATGCCGCAGCACGTAGAGCTCGTTAGACATTTTCTTAAGCTAATATTTTCACAGCGCACAGCGAACACGGACATCGACGGGATCGAGGATAGGAGAATGAGATGGAGGACAGCCAGCCAGGAGGAGATTATTCAAATGATTGGAAATTATCATGTGCTTGCATCCATTTTCGGGTCTGCCAGTTGCCAGGCTCTATGCTCGATGGTTCCTGGTCCAGGTTCGGTGTGCAAACAACAAATTGCATTTGTCATCTGCTGCATAAATAACGAGATAATACCGTAACATAATAACTGTCAATGGAAAGCCCTTCCACCAGCGATGTAATCGTGAGTTGTGGCTTAGGGAAAACCGATGGTCGAAACAAGGTACAATCGGTCATCAATTTAGTCAAAGCTGAGGAATGGAAGCTATAGGCAAATCACTCAAGTGCTTAGAAATGAATTTTTTTAGCATTTTTGAAAGCAGCACATATAAAAGTGTATTTATCAAAGGTTCCTCTACATACAAAATCATTTTATTATAGAGTACAGATGGCCCTAATTACACTTATATTACAGCTTAAACTTAATTTCTTTATCACAGTTTTAATAATATTTCGATTTGGAAAATTTGTTGTATGTTAATAGTGATCTAAAAATTTAAAGTGGGTGTAGCTAATCTTGCACTGCATTGCAACACTAAAATCTACTTGAAAATTCGTCACTTGTATAGTTTCCGAGATCTTCATATAAGACTAAGGGACATGGCTAGATATACTCTTTTATTGATCTTGGTCAAGAAACGCTACCTTCTAACTGGTACATTCATGCTACAAACACAATTTCATGCGTTTTACTTTTCAAACTTAAAAATTATTTGCGTAATAAAAATAATAATTATTAAAAGTTCTCTTCGTTTTTTGAAAAGTAATTGGCTTTTTATATCTAAAATCAGATCTATTTTGCAAAATAAAAAAATAGATGACATACACCACCACAAGAGCAATTAAAAACGTAGTTTTTTTTTAAAAATTATTCGAGCTGAGCCCACTTTAACATTAGGAAGTTCACATTTCCTTCGGCTAAAAACAACATGAGATTTTCGTAAAACCAGCCAAACGGAAACACAAATTTTTTTTTTAAAAACTCAAAACAGCAACACGGAGTGAGAACCGTAGTACACCTGCGTATTTGAACTAGCATAGCTCCAAACCTAATACCGGCGTGTCACGAACTCATCTCTGCGAAGGGCCAAGCAATGGGCTCGCCTCCCCGGGGCCCCTCATCCTCCATCAAGGTAATCTACTCGCACGTGAGCGGCTCTCACTCTGTCAGAGGGCGACAAATGAGAATTTGTATCGTCGATTTGCATATTTAATCAAAATTAACATGACCGATAAAATCAATTACACTCACAGACGCAAGCGAGTGCTTACAAGGCTGCAACTGCATGTGCGAGTGGCAGACACAGCGCACGCACACAGGAGCGGCAATTGCATTAGGACATTTCGTCCTCGCCGCTCATCCCGCCCCATGTCGTGTTCGCTTTTCGGTTCGTTTGGCTCTCCAAATCCTTTTGCCGGGAATATCTACGACCATGTCTCGCTGGCAAACTGTGTGTAAACTGCAGTGCACCCCCCATGCCGTCCATGCATCTGCACTACTGCATTGTCACAGACACCTTGCCCCTCGGAGGGCCGCTTTCGAAAGGCTTATCCTGTCCAACATGCTTAAATTGTTTCTTCCTGTCACACTGATTTTACTCGATTTATTTCATTTCGACTTGGCTGCTGCTGCTCTGTCTGCTGCGGACTCCGAATTTATTTTTATGCCCTGCACTTACGGGCTTTAAAATCTGAATAAATATTCAAAGGGTCCTCGAGGTGAGCTGAGATGGCATTTAAATTTATTTAATTGCATTTCACATGCAAACCACCCAACTATGATATTCTATTCCCCTAATATAACTCTCTTAGACTGGTTGAAATCCTTTAACACGCATAAATATTCATTGGGTTGCCGTGAACCCTCCACACCCGTTAATCCGGCACAGAGCGAATTCCATGCATTTAATTAAGTTTTTCAGTGCCCTTATCCCAGATCCTTCTCTAAACAGGTCTCAGTTCAATTGAAATCCGAAAGGTAAAGTTGATTTTTCTGTTCAATATTTTCTCGACAGACAAATTAACGCCAATTGCCAGGAAGCCTTCGGGCCGGCTTGAATCGGATGCCTGCAGGTGGTAGGTCGGCTTGTGGATGGGCCAGTGGGAGGGTTATGAGCTTTCATAAATTCGCATTGATTGCGTTCAATTAAAATTCAGTTATGCTCCGACGGCGCTTGGCAGTTACAAGGGAATATTTTAATTAATTTTCACGCGCTCAGCATAAAATTTTCGTTGCGAAACCAGAAGCAAATTTGGTGCGTATTTCGATGTGGCTGTCGTTTGAATCATTTGAACTTGCAAAATAAGTTTCCGATATTTTCTTATTGTTTTTTTTTCCAAAAAATTGTCTGATTTCGTTTGTTATATGTATAGCATCTGATGCTAACACTTTTAAGCTAAGCTTAAAGCCTGTATACCCAGAAAAAAGATATTAAAAATGACAAAAATTGTTTGGCAAACAAGCAGTGCGTTTAAACCTTATTAGGGGATTTACTAAACGACAGAATCGCTGAATCGTTGAAAATTAAACAGATATTTTCAGCCATTGAGGGAACGATTCAAAACTGCAACAGAAAAAATATTGACAACTTCAACAGTCTAGAAGTTGCTGAAATTTCTGAAAGTTTAATTTGTATGGAACAGCGGGCAAAAACTGACCGAATTTCAACGGTCGACCGATTTTGTCGTTTAGGGAATACCCTAAATATGTGTCATCGACAGTTTTTTGGTTGAAAATTTTTGCTTTACTTCTTTAACTACTTCCCTCATACCCATTGCTTCTAAACATATACCCATAAAACTCGCTTTATCAACGTTTTATAGAATATTACGTTAATTCAGCGCGCCGAAATTCGAATCTATTCCAAAAATAATAAAAAAACGCACCCGAACCAATTTCACTTTATCGGAGCTAATAGAAATGAGTTGTACACTCAGGCATTAAATATTCCTCACAAAAACTTTAAAGTAATTGTTGTTTCAACTCTTGAAACAGTGCTCCCTTTTCTCGCCACGGAGCTACCCCATTTATA
Source organism: Drosophila rhopaloa (assembly GCF_018152115.1). Lineage (NCBI taxonomy): Eukaryota > Metazoa > Arthropoda > Insecta > Diptera > Drosophilidae > Drosophila > Drosophila rhopaloa. Next base: position 38,187 of record NW_025335061.1, read on the forward strand.
TCCATCTATCTGTGGCATTCATCGACATCATCATCAGCCCACGCCAATCTCTCATATAGATACTTTGTCTAGCATTTCAATTGGCAAACACACTTGAGCTTTGCGAGCTACACGAGTTTAGAGTCGGATGGCAGCAAAAAAGATACCGCACCCGCCGCTAAAGTAAACAACAACCCCGGTTCGCGTTCAGGTCTTCGCCCTGGCAGAACCAAAAAGCCTTTCATCTACTTCAGTGCTCAAGTAGCAACAACAGCACGATGCGCAAACAAGGACATAGCCAACAAGGAACCAAAGTGCGATTTTCGAAAATGGCAAAAGTATGTTTTTCAAATCTGACTTTTCAAGGCCAACCCATCATTGCGAAAGTCGCGTTGGGAAGTGGGACTGCGGGTGGCGTAAATGCAATGCAAACTTTGACGCAAGTCTTCTTTTGGGGCAAATTGTCGCCGTGCGACGTCTGACTGTCAGATGTTGGTTTTTCAAATTATTTGCCAGGGTTTCCCCAAAATGATGATGCCTTAAGACGCCAGTGATGACTTCGCAAGGCCTTTGCCACAAACTCTTTACTTAAAATAAACACACAAAGCCATGTATATCTGTGTATACGAATATGGCCATGGATATGTGGACGTCTGCCCTGGCGGCAATTCGAGATGTTGTTGGTGTTTATTCTAAACTTTGCCTGGTGAGCCTCAGTGTGTCTTGGCCCCGTCCGTCATCTACTCGCTACAAGGGGCAAATTTATAGTTTTAGTTGCTGGGTTCGGCCCGACGGTTTCATATAGCACACAACTAATAGGTTTTCTTTGGGCGTAGACTTAGTCAAACTCTTCTGTTTGGTCCCGGCAAATTTACTTGGACTTCTTGTCGTGCTTCTGTTTAGACCCAAAATCACATAGGCTGGAATTTTGTTTATAAATAGTTCAAATATACATCGCGGTTTGCTTGAATGGGAAACTTTACAGACTGAAGAAGGCGATGCACTTCCTAGCTTTCTTCAAATTTAACTGTTGACTTGTTCCTACTTCACTTATTAGAGAAAAGTCAACTATTAACAGCTAAGAGAATCGTATTAAAACGCAAAAAACCACAGTGATTAATTAAGCACTCTGAAAAAGTTGTCTCCGCTACTCGCTAATTAAATAATTCACCAAAAGTCAAGCATAGCGCTATGCCACCGGCAACTTTTTCCTTCCAACGCTTTTCCTGTTTTTTATATTCTGTTTGCAGCTAATCTATGCAAAGTTGGCAGCGCTCACAAAAACTATTATGGAATTTCATTGAAAGTTGCGGCCAAAAAGTCGCGAATAAAAAATCCTAACGAAGGACAACAAGAGAGCCGAAAGTTTTCCCGGTCATAACGAGTCAAAGTTGCAGTTCAGTTGATGAACTCGCTGGACGGCGTCCGGCATGGCCACACATGCTCTGGATGAGGAGCGTGGACCCCCTCACCTTTCCCGCGGGCCGCACTGTGCGGAAACCTGTCAGTTTAAGCCGCTTAGAGGGGACAGAAACCGTTTTTGGGGAGTCTGCATTCGCTGGCAGTGCGTATGCGTAATATTTATGCATATTATTTTCCATTTCTGTTAACTGCTCTCGTAATCAAAAATTTACATATTTGGGCCACCAAAATTAATTATAATGCCACCACAATCTCAGCCACATAAAAAGGGCTAGAGGAAAATCATGGAGAAGAGAAGGGGAGATTTATTTTGTTCCAGGGTTGCAACAGCACAAATTTTCATTTGTGTTTTACGCTTGTGTAATTAAACTATCTTTATAATTAAATTAAATGTATTATTTATTATAAGCTTGGGACCTGTTTCATGACTGGATGTACGTCATTTATCACTGAAGAGCGATCTTAAAGGAATGTAAGTCGGAAAATATATCTTTATTAACCCAATATTTACCATGTATTAGATTACTTGTGAGGCAAAGTTTTCCAAGGATACAAAAAAGTGTTTTAACATTTACCAGTTTAGCAAGGCGGTAAGAAATTTTGTCGGTAGCCCTGGCATTTATGTTTGCGGAGGGGGGTGGGGGGAGTAAGAGAGAAAGTCATGAATACAAAATGTGCCGCAGCTTTTGGTTTTGCGGCTCAGTTCACCGTTCTTCCGCCCAATTCGCCCATTGCCCCCTCCCCTCGCTCTGGTCTCACACATGGCAAAACTCATTTCATGGGTCACGAGCTACAATCATCTCACCGATTCAGGGGAGAGGGCGGTCAGGGGTGAAGTGGCCGACAGAAACTGGCCAAAAATTGATTATGGCAGCCACACTGCAATGCCAGAAGGAGACCGTTCTGGGGCAAAAAAGGAAGCACTGCCGAGCAACTATCATCAAAATCCTATTAGTTGGATCTCTGGCCACGGCCGGCCCTTTGGCTTTGTCCTTGTCCAGTTGCCTGCATTTTGTCAGCGTTTATTTGGCAAATTAATTCCCCAAAAGGTAAGCCAAACTTGCGATTTGAAACAATCAGCGATCCCCAACCCACTCCACGCAACTCCAAAGTCCTTTTGTCCTTTTCGGTCCGGCTGCAGCTGTTGTTTGCCCCAACAGTGAAAAAAACCAGAGCGACGGAGAACCCCAGACGCAGCAGCCTGGCCAAAAAGGGGTCGCACGGCTCTACGTTAAAATGACCCCTTCGAAAGGGACAAGGGCTACGCTGCTGGGAAAAAGGAAAGCCCGGACACACAATTTGTGACAATTCCTTTTTGCGGATTAATATTTGCTCTTCCCCACCGGGGAACTCTCTCACCGGTTGCGTCTTTATTTGTCTCGCTGCCCTTTTCCGGTCTGCCCCTCCACTTCATGCAAATTAACTTGCCAGAAATTTTGCAGGATTTTGCTGCATGGGAAGCCTGACTTCGAATCGGAATTAAAGCCAGACGTTCTGACGCGTTATATGCTTTAAAGGACACCAAAAATCAACCCTTTTTATCTCGGAAGCAGCTCTGATTACCACCCCGAAATATTTTCTTATAATGTGGTGGTTATTGTTTAAGGACTTAATTACTTTACCAGGCTATATATTCGCAAGTGGAAAAGCCTTTCTGAAACTTGCTAGCCAAATTTATAAATGAAAGAGTCATGTTATAACTCATTATAAGAAGAGAAGTAAATAACAAATATTTTGCAAAGAGAGACTTTTATTTATTAGACTTATAATAAACACTTAAATTAAATTTCGGTCTACATATTTTGAATGTTATGGACATGAATATGTAATATCAACATGCCGATAATTTTAATTTGTATAACTAAATAGAAGGCTAATGTTTTTTTAAAAACATGTCCATGTATTAAAACTTAAAATATTTTTTTACAAACCTTTTTGGGATTTATTTAAACAACGTAAAGGTCCACTTAAAACATGTTATAGTTTTTTAATGTTAATACTTAAAGCGCTTATGCAGTCTTCTAGACTTTCTATTTTTCTTACGCTTCACAACTTAGTTGTTTTGCTTTTCAAAACGAAGCAATGAAAAACTGCTGACTTCAAGGAGCTTTTCTTCCCAACTTTTTCGAAAGGCTTTCAAGTGGACTAGACGGGAGTGCTTTGACAACTATCTTGATATATGGATTTTAGCTTCGCCGCGTCCGAGCAAGACTTGGTTTCTTGGACCTAAGACCACAGTTGACGGACAGTAATTCCCTTGAACTTGTTGGCCTTCCTTGCCCCAGCCTTTCTGGAAGTTTCAACCTGGGCTATGGTCAAGATAAGGTTAGTTTGCGAGCAGTCAATGGAACCGTTTGTGTACCTTGTGTTGCAACCGAGTCGGCTGCAATTCCAGCAGTCAAGTGTCAACATCGGCCCAACTCCACACTTGCGTGATTTGTTTTCATTGAAGACTTTTCCTCGTGTTTTCCACCGCAGCCATCCGATCTGATCCGACGTGATGCTGGTGATCGATGACGAAATGGAACTGGCGACTGCAACTGCGGCTACAGCCATTCAACTGCGAGAGCTCAGCTGGCGGACTACTGTTCTCTGGGCTGCCCGACAATTGGCCAACTAACCAACTGTGCGCGATAACGATGACGATGGGATTGCGAAATTTTTGCAAGCCACTCAAATCAAGTTTTTCCGCCGAACGAATGCAGCGCAGAAAATATGAAAATCGCAAGTGGTTTCATTTAGTTTTCATTTGCGGCTCGTTGACGTTGGTCGGTATTGATCAGTGGTGTCGGCTCCTCAGATATTGACCCAAAATTCGGACAAATACGATGATGTTAGAACGGATTGTGCTGCTGGTGGCATTGGTACCATTCGGAGTTCGAGGCGACGATGGGTTTTTGACCGAGCCGCGTAAGTGCAGCCTGCTATGAGATCGAAAGATCGACTTTGGTCGATGGTGTAACACTCATTGTAATCATTAAGTTCTGCGTATCTTTAAGACACATTCGCCTTAAAATCCTCAAAGAGCTTTAATACTCCTCGGTCTTGGCTAACACACATATGTGACTAACACGCTTAGCAGCTGGGACTTTGCTGCTCGAATTCCGCCAAAAATATTGCACCACTAAACCGGATTTGTTTCTCTGAATTCTCTGTGTGTATTTTGTTTGCGTTACTCGCACTCGATCCGAATCCAATATGGATCGAAACTGATTTGAAATGATCTGAACTGAACAAAATTCTAATCGAACCGCAGCAGATTACATCAAAGAGTGTAGGATAGCCGACAGGGACTTTGTCAACTGCTCCACGCGCAGCATCCAGCAGCTGTTCGACAAACTCAACGATGGTGGGTAGCGTCCTATGGTGGGAGGTTCTCTGCTGACAATCTGGTCCCGATTCCCAGGCATTCCCGGGCTTACCAGCATCAAGAGCTTCGATCCCTTCTATCTCAACCGCATCCGAATCACCCAGGGCAACAGCAACGCAATCAACCTCAAGGTGGAGCTGGCCAACGTCAAGATCACTGGATTCGGGCACACGCACGTCCTGGAGAGTCAGTGAGTGAAAAGTAAGCCCATATGGCGAACGCTCTGAGGCACCCATCTTTTTCAGGGTGTTCAAGAAGGACTACAGTTGGAAGACCACGTTCACGCTGCCCGAGATGAAGCTCCAGGCCGACTACAGTCTGTTCGGTCGCATCCTACTCATCCCCTTGAACGGAAAGGGGCAGGTGTTCCTGGACGCGGAAAACATGACGGTGACCATGCACACGAAGACGCGGCTCTACTCCAAGGGCGGCTTCACGTTCTACAACGTGACCGGCCTGCATGTGGACTTCAAAATCGATGGCCTCAAGTCCTACTTCTCCAACCTGTTCAATGGCAACAAGCAACTGGGTAAGTGGCTGCGATCCCCTGACTCCTCATTACTCACTGACTTTCGAACGGTCTCCGACGCAGAGGACAGCACCAACAAGTTCTTCAACGACAACTGGCGCATGCTGGCGGATGCCTTGTACACGGTCATCACCCAGACCATCGAGGACATCCTCCTGGACGTGCTGAAGAAGATATTCCACTTCATTCCGGCCAACTTCTTTGTGAGCGACATCCCGACGCCGGACCAGCTGTACGGGCGGGCCAAGCCGAAGCCGAGGCCGAAATGAGGAGGTTATCCGTGGAATCTGGGAGTGGGGCACCGGGGAAAGGTAATGCTGTAGTCCAGCCAATAAAGTCTGTGGGAAAACACCAAGCGACCCCTTCTAATGGAGCAGCACACATGCATTGTCTGAGGGAGACACAAAAAAGGTTTCCTGCCTGCTCTCCAAGGCATTAGTGTCGGTCAACTGTTGCCTTAGTCCTCGGTCGTCTGGAAAAGAAGAGTGAAAAACTAATGGCGGCACCTTAATCAGACATTGCTCGGCCGTGTCCAGAAAATATATAAGGATAGACGTCGCTGCGCAGACAGTCTGCAAACGATGGCTAGGCCGCTGGCCTCGATAAAAAGTACACAGTCCTTACATTGCACAACTGCATTCGGCAAATAAAGCCGTCAACCAGCGGAGGGAGGGGGGATTCCCGCTGAGGGTAACCGCACATATGGCAAAGTCAAAACCGGAACCAGAACCAGAAATAAAGGCGGAGCCGCGTGTTCAAATTAATTGCCGCAAAAACAGTTCCCGACCCCAAATTAATTTACATTTTTTATCCGAGCTATTTCTTTTCGACCATTGCGTTTGTAGCCTGCCAATAATTTGCTGCAACTGCTGTTGTTGCTGCACTTGCTGATGCTGCAGCCGCAATTAAAACGTTTGGCGCAGCGGCAACCATTACAAATGCCGAACAATTAGTTTAAATTTAATGCGCATTGCGTTTTCGGCATTTAGTTGTAAAATGCTGCGGTTTCTGCTGCCCCTCGCCGACCTCAGAGTTTTATTTTTTACCAGCTGCGAGACGGGCCAAAACCAAAGCGACAAATCCTGTGCGTGATTGCAATAAATTCGCTGGCTCACGGACCGAAGGCAGCCCCAAAATGCAGTCTCCCCACAAGGTAAACAAACAACAGCACGATTCGAGCTCCAAAGTGAGTAGGGCCCACCCGAAAGGAACACCAGTTGACAATGGGGGAGCGGCAGAGGCCGGGAGACAAACACGAAGGGAAAAACTATGCCGGAGTGCGGCGTTCGGGTCCAAAGTGCGGAAACAGTCGCCAATGCCGTCGCCGACAGTATTTCAATATTCCCCGCCAATGTTGTCCAATATTTGCTGTGACTGTGCACCAGCTCCAGCCCCCGTTTCCCCGCCCCTGTGGTTCGTGCTTTCAGTTTGGCCTCTGTTAAGTTCAGCCTAAAAGTAGGCGGCGAGTGCTTAAAGAGACAGCACAACAATCTAGTTTAAGTATGCCTCTATCTGTGGAACTATACCACCAAGTGCTCTTCATTAATATGAAACAAGCCCAAACGCCGAAGTCGACAATCTGATATAGGTTTCAAAATTAAGTTATTCTGCAGTTCCTTCTTTGTTCCAAATTTATGCACTTGCACTCTTTTAGGTACTCATGAATTGATGTACAAATTCAGTATCTTTACATGTCGTTCTACATTTGTTCGTAATTAGGCCAGTTGTCTACATGCTTGGCTAAATTACTTATAAATAAGTTAGGTGAATGCAAGTTTTCACGGGCACGACGATTCCAGGTATTTTCTGATAAATGCAATTATTACCTTTATTTAAATGAAGTCGTGGACTTTTAATAAAAAGTCCCTACATTTTTTATTTGAAGAGTATTGTGTTCGTTAAAAAGTATGTAATATGTAGAGCAAAGGTTTTTCGGCCCTTACAATCTTCTGTCTGTTCTGGTATAAGTGTCAAGATCTGTAGAATTACGAATGGCTGTAACATTCTTTTCAACGAGTGCTCTTTTAACGAACTTTGCTATAATACTGATATTCCTGCACATCGCTTGACTAACGGCTCCATTAGAAGCCATAAATTAAACATTTAATTATAACGTCCAGTGCTGTGGGCAAATTAATTAATACATAATTTCAAATTAAATGCTGTCAATTCACAGGGGTTAATTCTCCAACACTGCAGCAGCATAACAAACAACAACGACGTAAAAATGTGCCACACAGGAGTGCATGAACTTTAAAGCCCGAATAATTCGAATTTATGACCAAATAATTGCAATCTCATTAGGACACTCGGCCGGCAAACCGAAACACGGACATGACACCAGCTCCAACCGGGCCAATTTGCCATGTTAAAATAAATATTCGCATTTTGTGAAATATTTAACAATAATTGAGCGTAAAATAATCGCCCAGCCCCGGCCCCCAGCCACGCCCCAGAGCGGAGATAAAGCCGTGGAAGGACCCAGACACGGTCAGCTCCGATACTGCGCTCCCAGCCAGCAACATCCTGCATCCAGCAGCCAGCATCCTGCGTCCTGCATCCTGCATTAAACAGCATCCAGCAGGCAGCTCCCAAAGGCCGAGTGCGTTAATTGCAGTTGCCGTTGCACAGGACACGGATTGCGGCGACAGCGACAATTGTAATTAAATAGACACCACACAGGAGCCCCTCCTTAATCGCCGCCCCTGCAGCTGGAGTGAAATAGGATGATGGGGACGGTTGTGTGGACGGCAATGGAAGTGCCAGGATAAGGTTTAACTTCCGAATTGTGAGCATATGCCATGAAGAGGTAGTTATTTTCGTATTTTTTGTTACAGAAAAATTAGTTTTTCCCGACCTAAGGTAACAAAAGACTTTGAAGTCTCCAGATGCAACCTATTTTTAATCATTGAAATAATTTTTGTTTTGTACAATGAATAAATAAAAAGTACTTTCTAGACTCTGTCATTGTTAGTCAGTTAAATTAGACATTTTTAAGACCAATGCACTGTTACTTTTCGTTACTTTTATTGCCCAGTTAGCCCACAGTGCAATCGAGTTGTTCATTTATTGAAAGTTATTGAGTTGTTGGCATTAATTTTGCATATACACGTAAGTGGAAAATAGAACGCACCGGTTTGCGGTGCGCTGACAATTTTGGAGCCCGTTTAACAAGCTCCACCACGTTAATGCTAATCTCGTAAAAATAAACAACATTTCGACCAAATCGATGGCTTGGCCATTAGGCCAATCGCTGGTCATTGTCGTTTGGATCGCATCAGACTTGAGCGAACGGGAAGCTGGAAATGGCCCCATCAATATTGTAAGTGTTTAGCTTATTTGCGAAAATTTGTTGACACACAGACCGCCCCAATCGCGAACGGAACAAGCAATCAAGGAGCGGCATCAGCTTAGCAGACTTCCGCCAAGGATAACAGAAGACTATAAGAAGATGCCGGCGGCATTCGCATCGCTTTACAAGATTTTATTTACACCTTCTGCGAAAATGTTTACACTTCAACAGTCAGCGGCAATAAGAAGTGGGAAGTCTGCCCCCGTCACGCCCACCGCTCCCCGGTGTTGAAATGAGCAATATGTAAACCTCCAGGATGCCAAAGGCAGATCCCCAAACAATGGAAAGTGGATTTCCACCTGGCAAAAAATTACTCAAACAGAAAGCCAAAAAAACTCATAAAAATAGGGAAAATGCTAACGGCCCTTGCATAATGCGGACATATAAGAGGGATGCGAACTAGAACTAGGAGGCTGCAGACGGCGGACCGAAGGCGCACCAGAAGGGCGTTGTCATAGCGTAAATTTATGTAAAAATTTGTAGCAATTGCAATAAGTTCGTCGTCGCCATCGCCGGCGGCACTTAGAAGCACACAATTTGCGTGCAAGACCAAATAAATTCCTTCGATTCAAGGCAGTTCTTTATGCGCATTTTAAGCGCGGACCCAGGAACAGAAATGCCTGGGGAGGGCGCACCTCTGGGACTGGCTCTATTCTACAAGGCAAGGGATATCACTTTATTGTAAATGCATTAAGAACTTTGGGAAAAACTGATTACAAAATTTGCTCAGCTTTTGTTTGCGGAGCCCTTCATGATGTCTGAACCCGAGTCAAGCCAAGCCAATGATTTACAAGACAGAGACGAGAGGCTGCGAAAATTAACTCTCAGCTGGCAAATGCTGCGGAGTGCAAATATTGAGCTGAGTCGAAGGCTTTGACTGCCTTAATCTCCGTCAACTCACTACCCCAAAGAATGGCAGAGCGAGCGGAGTATTTCATAAGATTCACAGTCGGAAACTGTTGCCTACTGCCAACGCGTCGACTGTTATTTTTGGCAATCTGTTTGTTTGCCGATTGTCTGTCAGTTATGCTACTTATGCCCCATCCTTTATTCCCAGCACCAGTCCTTGGATCGGCCAGCCTGATTTAATAAGAATCCATTTCCCCCTCGTCCCGCCTGCTCATCGCAATTAACATAATTTTTATAAGTGGATTTTCATAGTTGAACAATCTTCGGCCCGCGGCATTTGTGAAAACTTTAAATTTCAATTCACTTAAGCTCTCGTGGAGGAGAAACTTTTCGCCAGGCCATTGAACCGAGGACAGTCGAAATTGGCGCGATAAGACTTCAAATGTACAGCTCATAGACCCTGTGTGACTTTAATTATAGTTTAACGGCCTTTCTTTCACCGACGGTGTTTGCCGCATAAGGCCATAATTTGCATTCCAATTGTGTTTGGGCGAAATTCGTTATTTCGATTGCAGATCGCTAACCCACAGAACTGAGACCGGCTTCATTCGATTACGGGGTTAAGGTCTTGCGGAATTTAAATGTATGAGGCGTCGCTGCAGGAATGAATTATGGTATAATCACGGGATACACCACGTCTAAAAATCACAGCAACAGGTCAACGAACCACTCAAATCATAACTGGGAACTGTTATTTTCAATAACTTCTAATATCTAATTGCCCTTACGGCGTATGCGCCACTTACTCGGCTTATTAATATTCCCTCCTCCTTTCGATCGATTTGCATATCTAACCCAATTTTTCAGCCCCCATCCCGCCTCTCTACTCGAATTGATCGCGACTTTGGGTTAGCTCAAGTCGACTTATTTTCTGGCATAATGTATGCGCCGGTTTTTCCAAAAGAACTCCATTTAAATGCAATTTGGAAACGGATTTCAACCGGCAATGGCAATAGAATCGGTTTTATTGGAAGCCTGATGGGAATACAAGATGGGGCGCACTACAACTCAACCCTCTCGCTCTGTAATCCCCAGCCCGAGAACCCAAATCAATCTGCGACAATGTGACAATAATAATTGATAACCTTAAAGCCGAAAAAACCGCGGGTTCGCTTCCATTTTATTGGTTGAAGCTGGCGTTGAACAAACGCCGAAGGTGAAGCGAACCAAATAAATTCAATAAAAGTCACTCAAATGTCGATAATTGAAATGCGTGTACACCGGCCAGTAGCAACTGAACAGAGCAGGACAGCCGAAAATTAACATTTTATTTAACAAATTTAATTTGGACAATTCAACAGAAATAAAAATTGCATAAATTTCATTTGCAGTCATCCGTGGGGGTGGAGGTAGATGGGGCGGCGAAGGGGACTGGCGAACTTGATTCGCCTTTATTGACCCTAAACTGAGGCGAGCGGCTCAATGAAACACACATACAAGCCTCGGAGTTTTAGGCCATATGCCGACCGCTTCAGTTTCTGCTAGCGCATCCATTATTCAAAGTAACGCTCTGACGTGTACTGTTCGCGCAATTAAGTTCGCGCCCCGAAATTATGTACTGTACGGGAAGCTCAAAGGAACCGCTCTCTTCTAAGTTATTGTACTTTTCTACGGAAGATTTATCGCCCTCGTAGCGAACTCCGCTTAGATATATAGTGTGGGTAAAAATGTTTGCTTTTTCTTTCTCAGTGACTCATGGGCCTGAACGCGACTTAGCTGCTGTCAACGACTCTCAGCTCGAGCGATGTGCAGTGCATCCTTAATTACAGATGCGCTGCGAAGAGGATGATAGCTTGCCCAGAGATTCCCCTTTTTAGGACTGTTCTTCGCGGGATATTTTAAATATTCGCCAGTTTTTATTATCGCTCGCAAACTTGTGGGAAAACTTTCTGCTTCTATTGTATGCCTTATTACGTGGCCTGCTTTAGTAATTCGAAATAGTTAAACAAGGACCACCCATGTATCTACGCACTGATGGAAAAACACGACCTACGTTTAAGAATAGAGTAGTAACTCGTTAAAGCAGATTTAATGTTTTTAAGGTAAAAATGTTACCTTGCTACTTTTGGTAAAGAGAAAAAGAATTAAAAACAAAATAATCTACTTAATTTTATGTAAACTCAAAGACTAGATCATTTTTCTTAAATAACAAATTTTTGCAAGAAACACATAGCTTAAGCCCTTTTTTTTGTACTGATTGGACTATCGTTACTAATTTTTAGAACTACCTTGTAGTCGGTGCGAATTATCATTGATATTAAAATAAGAATCAATTTACCTAATTTTAGACTTAAATTTAAACCAGTGTTCCCAAAAGCTTTTGCTTCAATTTCGAGACGAATGATGCTTATTCGGATTTTTTTCATGTGTGGGGTGTTCTTATGACTATCACCCTCTATCGGTCCAATCAGCTCGCCAGAAATGCACTTCCAGGGACCGCCACTCCACACACACTCCCTAAATCATTGTCGTCTGCTGCTCATCAGGCAGCCCCTCCGACGCCATTATCGTCGTCATCAATTGCGCTGCCGGTGGCTGCCTGCAGACAGCTTGTCACCGTCGGGCAAACATGCGAATTTCGCAGTCGAGCAGGCAAACACGTGACGAGGCGACGAAGGAGGAGTGGGGGGGCGGAGGACAGATGAGGCGACAATGACGACGTCAATCGTGCGACAAAAAGCAGTTTGAATACTAAAACAAGGCTGACTTGGACGCACATCGCAGCTTTATTGGGCCTCCTCCTTTACAGAACCCCCGTGGATACAACGATCTCAACCCAGACTGAACCGCTTGAGGTTGTCGAATCCCTTGGACTTGTCGATGCGTCCGTAGATGGTGGTCCGAACGATCGTTCCGCCTTTGGGCTTAGAAATCTGCAAGCCGAACCGGAACTTGGCCTCCGGCAGAAAGCTGGGCAGCATCTCCTCGTCTACCTTGTAGTTGGTCAAACTGTAGGTGCCACTCCGGATGGGGCACTCCTTGAAGAAGCTTCCGTGCTTGAGCAAGTCTTCGTAGATCCCGCGCAGCAGCGGATCCGAGTTGCGCTGCTTCATCAGCTTGCAGAAGTTGAGGGTGCGGTTGATTAGAGTGGAGTAGTTCCCCTTGTCCGTTTCCAGTCCAACATCGACCGCCAGCTGGACGTCGTCTAAGTCCTCGAGAGTCTTGATGTCTACGCTTACCTTGGAGTCGCCCAACTCATTCTGCAGGTCCACCTTAACTTCCAAGATCTTGTCGTCGCTCTCAAAATCAATGTTCGTGAGGATGACCTTGAAAGAGCGCTGTTGACGGAAATTAGTCAGACTTCGGCCAGGCAAACCCGTTCCACGCCAACTCACCCAGGCTCCGGTCACGGGGATGAGCACCACCAGAATTAAACTCAGGGCACAGCAGTTTCGGGGGAACACCACACGCATCTTGCTCCAATTATCCACTGAAACTGGGCCATTTTCAATTAGTCAGTATTTATATGAATGCTATTAAGATTAGTCAGGCCCCACTGAGCGACAAAGTGCTGCGGATATTAGGCGCAGATGGGCCTCCGATCTGCCCTGCGAATGTGGCAGGTGATCATGGTGAATTAAGTCAACTAAGTGGATGGACTTTGGAAATCATTCAGGTGTGGCGGGTTACACAATCGATAAGATCGAACACAAAATTGCTGGGCTGATTTCCATATAAATAGTGCTGCGCCGGCCAAGAGCAGACAGTGAAGTCAGCTTACTGCAGTCCACCATGTTGATGTACACCCTGGTACTGGTGCACGTCGTCCTTGCCATTTGCCATGGCTCCTTTGCCGAGGTTAGGCTCTTCCGAGCAGTCCTCAGAGTTCAAAATAATCCCTCCTCTGTTTTTCCAGAAAATGATGCGGCCCAAATTCAAGGACATCAAGATCTGGAGCGACGAAAAGTTCGTCAGCCACAAGGTGGTATACGACAGCAACGACCCACACCTGAACTTCTCCATGGAGGTGCACCAGGATCTGCACGACGTGGACATTCACCTGGAGGTGCGCATCGGCAACAAGCAGGACTCGCTCTACACCACCACCCTAAACTCCACCCTAAACGTGTGCCGCATCCTGGGCTTCGCCAACAAGTCGCCGGTTGGGCGCTTTGTGCACGGCTTCATCCGCGAGTTCGGCAACATCGTCGAGAACTGCCCCATCGCCAAGGTGAGTGGAGTGCCGGGATCCCGCTGACCCACCACCCATTTTCGGTCCCGTTCTAGGGCCACTACCATTGGCACCGCATTCATTTACAACGTCCATTACAGGGCTCCTACTTCATCAACAAGTTCTGGTGGCCCGAGGACCCGACCACCGCCATGCTGCCGGAGCTGGAGTTCGAGATCGTCTGGCAGGCCATGCTCCTGGACGCCAGCAAGAAGCGCACTCTGATCATGAACGATCACTTCGGGGGGGAGTTCGTCGTCCAAGACGTCAATAACCTCAAGCCCGGCATCTTCGCAATGCTGCCCAAGATCGCTTAAAAGCTCTGCCCCGCTCGTCTCCCTGCCCTGGGATGAGCCATCCCGATTTGTCGCGTGTCCCAATGGTATTTACTTCATGTTGTTCAGTGTCACTTTGGTGTTAACCACAAAGCAAGCAAATAAAGTTGCCTCGAAAAGAGCAAATCCAAGATCAAATTCAGGGGGACGGCAAAGTAATGACTTATTTCATTGCATGCACTATTTGACAGAAAAAAAAATGCCATTGACGGGCAGATGTCATAATAAGAATCAAGAAGGAGCACTGTAGTCGAGTCCCACAAATATTAAATACCTTTTCTCCGTTATCCAATTTAAAAAAAATTTTGCACCTTACAGATGGGTCCACTTGCAATTCTATTGGCGTGCCAAGCCAAAAAGATGTGGTGCTATCTTTGGTAATTGTGAATATATTTGAAAGAGGTGACCTTTTTGACTATGTTGAACTTAATTTCCTAATAACTTCGGGTAAACGAAGGGAATGCCCAATTTTAACTTGAATAAAAACCGGAACCACTAAACCGACCCTGAGCACATCCTCAACGGTTAAAGGAAGCCAAACTGTCTTGACTTCGGGCGTGAACTATCAGTCAAACACATTATGTAAACAAGAGGACACTATCATATCCACAGAACTACCCCACCCTCAAAACCATTAGCTCACCTTGCAACTATAAATTCAAAATTAAAACGAGGACGGAAGCTAACTTCGGCAAGCCGAAGTTTTGATACCCTTGCAGACTTTGCCGAAATTGCTAAAAGTGAAAAAGTAGCGAAAGGAATAAGGTATTTGCATCGTTTCAAGTTAATTGCTTTTATACTGCAAAAATGTCATATACAAATAGAAAACAAGAGAGAACACTATAGTCGGGTGCCCCGACTATCAGATACCCGTTACTCAGGGAAAGGGAGTGCGAGGGAGATGGAGATAGAAACTTTGATCACAGTTTTTAACGAATGGTCCGATTTGAAAAATTTCTTCTACATTTCGATAGGTATTGATAAACACAATAAAACTGCATTTTTACTTTTCCGAAATATTTAAATTTTTAAAATATATAAGCGATTGTGGGCGTTAAAGGGGGCGTGGCACCTTTTTGAAACAAACTTGCGCTGCGTAGGAACTCCTAGAATCTGCATGCAAAATGCCAATCTTCTAGCTTTTATAGTTTCCGAGATCTCAGCGTTCATACGGACGGACAGACAGACGGACAGACGGACATGGCTATATCCACTCGGCTAGTGACCCTGATCAAGAATATATATACTTTATAGGGTCGGAAACGCTTCCTTCTAGCTGTTACATACTTTTGCACGAATACAATATACCCTTTTACTCTACGAGTAACGGGTATAAAAAGGGATACTTTCGCAGCCTTAAACAATTTTTCCTATCTTTTCCGAGCGAGCGCTTTTACCCTAATCAAGATATGCGTAAATAAATAAGAATTGGAAAAATTTATGATAGTAGCTTACACACTTCGCGAAATATTCTTATAATCATCAAATTTGGAACGATTTCACCCTATTGTTCCTATGGGGGCTATAGGATATAGACGTCCGATCGGCACGCGCCTTCACCTTGATCAATGTATGCATAAAAAAATACAATTTGGAAAGATTCATGTCAATAGCTTGTATACTGCGCGAAATATCCTAAAAATCATTAAATATTAACCGATTTTACCCTTTTGTTCCTATGGGAGCTATAGGATATAGACGTCCGATCGCCACGCGCTTTTACCCTGATCATGGTACGCATAAAAAAATAAGATTTGGAAAGATTTATGTCAATAGCTTTGGCACTGCGCGAAATATCTTCCATTCTTGCAAGTTATATCCGATTGTTCCTATGGGAGCTATAGGATATAGACATCCGATCGGGGCGGTTTTCAAACTTGATCTGCGTACACTTGTTTTAGGACAAGTGTGAAAGTTTCATATCGCTAGCTTTTAAACTGAGCTCGCAAACGGTATTGAAACAGACTTACAGACGGACAGACGGACGGACGGACAGACGGACAGACGGACAGACGGACATGGCTATATCGACTCCCCTATTGATCCTGATCAAGAATATATATACTTTATAGGGTCGGAAACGTCTCCTTCACTGCGTTACAAACTTCTGACCAAAATTATAATACCCTCTGCAAGGGTATAAAAATGATCTCTCTCGCAAATATAAGATTATTCATATAATCTTAATAGCTATTTGTATTGTCGACTCGGATATTTGCCATTACACAATGTATAATCATAAATATGAAAAAATTGTATCAACAGTTGATATAAATTACTATATATAATAAATTAGTTATTATATTGTAAACACGGCCTATGGATAAAACTTTGTACTACAATGTTTATATATTAATTTTATTCCGCTTAAAACAATTATCTATTAGTCTCTAGAGATCTAGAGGTTCATACGGACAGACCAGTGGTTAGTGATTCTGACCAAGAATATGTATACTGTATAGGGTTGAAAATGCTTTCTTCTATCTTGTACATACTTTTTATCGACTTCAATATAGCCTTTTATTCTACGAGTAACCGGTAAAATAAGTCGACGTCGGAAAGGTTTGCGGCTAAATTTGATTTATCGATGTGAAAGGATTTGGGAGATCAAACTGTTGATGAAATGGCCGTTATAATTGATCAATAATACATTTTTTTTATATTTTCTTTGTGTATATCTTATTGGGCTGGAATCGCTTTCTGGTCCAATTTACACAACCAATGAACTGCAAATAACTATTCGTAAGCCAAAGTTCTACTCCAATGCACTTGCAATTATTACAGAGTTTATAATGGCATTGGACCGGGTAATTCGGATCAAAACCGATTTGGGGCATGTACTTATTGAATAAAAGTTTAAAAGCAAACGCAAAACAGTCAAGCCAATCAAGAGATAAAGGTTGAGGTAACTGCGCTATTTTCTAAAAAAAGGGGCGTTACTAATTCTACTGTAAGAAAAATGTCAAAAAAGCTTGTGTCGTGATTTGACTCATTTTCAAAGGGTAGTATTTTCTCCAAGAATTCTTCTCCGGATTGACAGTTCCGCATCTACGTATTGCTTAACTAAGCATTTTTTCTCAAAACCCACGAAGGAAATCTTACTAATCGTTATTGATTGATTTCAAAGACTACCTTTTAAGGGAATCACAAAAAATGCTTTAATAATGCTTTTAGTCATAATCATAATCACAGAGGATAGGTTAAAATGCCATGTCGAAATTGGCCTGCAATTGTCCGTGCCCCGCACAGCCATCAATGTCAATTCTAATAAAATTTTTATATTATTCAATGCCGGAATCTGAACGTGCTGCTCCCGAATTTTGACACTGGACGATTTTGTGTTTTTGCAGCATTTCCAAATTGAATTAAAATGGGCCGGCTATTTGGTAGGGATTGGAGAAAAACAAAAGCCCACAACATCAAATTGTTATTCAATATAGTCGCAATGAAATGTTTGTGACTTGTGTCGTGCTTATTGTGATCCGACAGCGACAGTTTGCGAATTTTAAAAACGCTTTTAGCTATTTTTTATCCTATTGAAGGTGCCACTTGGTATGATTTATGCGAGTTTGAGTTTGCCGAGCTTTGGATTTGGTTACTTGGTCATTTGTCGATTGGCATATTGATGCATTGTCGGAGTAATTGAGGAAGAAATAAAACGACAGTAAAAATGAGGAATGCTAAAAGGTCCCCGGCACCTCTGCTTCGTTCTCTGACTCGTTGATTTGCAATAAATTGTTCAATTTAAATTACTGGGTATAATAGGCCTGAAATGAAAATACAAATCTGTGAACAAATCTTCCCCAAGCAACTTTTATCAATTACCTGACCAGTCTCCACCAAAAAAGAGGTGCAAAAAGGTGAATTTTATTGTGATAAGCCCTCAACCACCGTCGACCCAATCCGCACAATGCATTTGTTTTCACTTTGTTGAACTTGTGAAACTTTTTCCCATCCAAGGAAAGTTCAGGGGTCAAGCCAGCGGCCATTTAAGCTCCATTAGACAGGCACACAAAGCGACAAAACGCCTCGTTGCTCAGGGATCACCCCGGTGTAAGAAAATTCATTGTCCAAGTCGCCCAGCTGTGCGCCCTTTGCTCTACCCAAAGGACCACGAAGGGTTGGCCCTGATTTGATTGCAGTACAGTAAATCTTGAAAAATTGCCATTCGATGCTAACGTTTTGAAAACATTCATCAATAAGTTGGCTGCGACTCAGCCACGGCAGAGAGAATTCCTCCAGCGCGGCATTAAGTTTTCTACACTGGCAAACGTTTTTCCTTCGCAGTTGGGTGGAAATGGCTTAAACGCCGATTTTTCTCAGTATTTATCTCAGTGCAGGGCCAGGGACCCCTTGGAAGGACCCACATATGCCACACAGGCACTCCAGCCAGCCAGTCAAATCTTTCCATTTGGCTAATAAATCCTTGAGCAGCTTATTGAGCAACGTCTGCGCATAAATATTATGGCTGGCAATGGTCAGGGAGAAGGACGATGCCACAGTGCCGAGGACTCGGCCGCATTCAGTTTTCACTTGAATACGTTACGTCCGCTCCCCCGTCCTTCCACTCCATTGTTACTCCTCTCCGTCGGGAAAGCTGCGCATTCTCGGCTCGCTTCGAACGTGTTAAATAAATCGCTTTTCAAGGCTGGTATTTCCTTCTTTGGGGTAGCACAACTTCTGCATAAGGTTAAGTTTGCTTACATTGACTTCGCGGTACTATTATTGGGGCACGTAAGGTTTTCCGATCAGCTGTGTCGCTTGCTTTATTTTTAAGGCTATCTCAAATCAACTCGTGTTTTTTTGCGAAAAGCAATCTCCAATATGAAAACGTGTGCGGTTTGATTTCTGTTGACAAAAAATAATTATTGAGACAAAAAACTTATTTAGCAAATTATATTATATTTCTAAACTGGTATCCCCGACGATATTAAGCAAAAGAAAATATAATATTATATTATTATTCGATCAAAACAATTATGATATCATGATCTCTTTCTGTTAAAAAAAGAAATCCCCAAATATAAAACCTATATGTCACTGCCAAGTAGGAAAATACGCTTCCGCCCTTTTTTTTACAATAAATCCTCATCCCTTTTATTTTGAGGCAGTTCTTGTCTGTTTCCTGTTGCAATATAATAGAAGAATTTTTAAGTTGATTAAGATCTCTTTTGCAGTACCACTTATTTTGAACCATTAAAAAATAATCAAAACCTAAGCCGAGGTAAAAAATTAGTTATCCCTGATAAATTGTTAAGCTACTGAAATCGATGTAAGTTTTTTGAGAGCAACAGAAAGTTATAGGGTCCACTCTGATGCTATACCAAAATATTGGGTCCTAAATTCAAAAAATGATGTCTGAGGCATAAGGGCCAAATTTATTCTATAGTATTTTTAAAAACTTGCTAAGCTTCCGATTGTTTTTAGCTGGGATAAAATAATACAATTATTTTTGCTTAACACTTACAAATTTAGACAGCCATCTTGGATTTGGGAACAGTGAGCAGTGTTAAATAATATTTTTTTTTATGTTGTAATCTAGCATTCAGGTGTTTAGAAGTAAAAAAAAATCTTTACTGGAAAAAACAGTCAAACATAGAGCATGTAATACTCGCTTTCCTTCTTAATATTTTTTGCTAGTTGTCCCTCTTTTCTCGACCGGAATTCTTGAGCTGACATTGGATTTCGGTTGACTGTCGTGTTGGAATGGCTGCCCAGGATTTTTTGGACCTGCGATGGTTGTTGTTGATTTCTTAAGTATACTTGCTGCACTAAAAGGATATGCAAATTGTTTGAATAGCAAAGGACATGCTAAACAATTTCAAAGCCTCGAGACTCTAGTTTAACAAACAAAAAAGGAAACTAAGCTAAACAAAACATTTCTCTTTCCCGGCTGGATGTGTTCTTTTTTATGGCTTTGCTTTTTGTTGCTGGTTAGAGGAGTTTCCTTTTGGTCACTACATTGCTGTTTGTTGTTGCGCATTAAGATGTTGCTACAAGGACACAGGACATTCTCATATAAAGCAGGAGAGGAAATGCTTTTGCATTTCACACTCACTTGGTATAAATCACAGATCCCCATGTTATTAGACATCCAATTCCCATTTTTATGCCCACCCCATGAAACTGTTGCCTCTGCTGTCGGCTTATTGAATTAGTTGACTATGCCAAGGACAGTATGGGGACATTTTGGGGGAAGAGCTTCAGGTTTCGAGACAATAAATCTCCTGTTTCCAGGGCTTACCCTTTACAATTGCTGGCGCATTTAAATCTTTTACAAGGCCAATTCCCTGTTGCGGTAAAGGGGAGCTTTTCTAACTAAGATTTCAGTGTATTGTGCCATAGAAAGCCCGAATCTTTTGATTTACTCACCTGAAACATCAGTTTTAATTCCACACTAAAGGCGGAATCCAGCGCAAATAGTTTTTATTGCGAGGCTCAGTTGCTTCCCGTGACAATTTTCAGTTTCGGATTAAAAATTATCTTCTTCAAAACCAAGTTTTTTGGAGGTGAGCTTAACCGAGCAATCACGCTTAGGAAATTTTTAAGATTTCTGGGAGGGGTTAACGTCTGAAGGGATAACTCTGAAGGAAAGTACACAATATCCTTTTTGTCGACTTTGGAATTGGCATCGATGGCAGATTACAAGAGTTGTGTATATAACAACAATAAGGGATGCCCCTGTTTAACGTTTACCTTTTTCCTGGAGCCATTTTATTTTTCTCCTTTCCCTCAATTGCTGCCCAGTCTGCGGACAAAGTTTCCTAAAATGCAATTTTGTAGCGAGCAAATCTGATAAACTAAGGTAATTTTCTTTAGGCTGGAGATTGCGGCATTCAATTTCCATAAATAAGAATAGAGCTTTATACGTCGGAACTGAGGAATTAACGGACACAAAGACATACATTTGAAATAGATTACTGTTAACTCTACTTATATAGCTCAAAGAAATTGACGAAATTTAAAAAGTTTAATCTGAAA